>NW_027103402.1:73664-108871 GCF_902728285.1 Clytia hemisphaerica
TTTACATTTTCCCGATTTTTCCATTTTTATCGCGTGAAATTAATTCTCCACGACGATAAAAATGGATAGTCTTATATATCTAACTATATATTCTATCCGACCTAGGACGATGGTAAATCAACATTTTTAATCCAACATTGGGAGGGCCTTTCATTCCAGCATGTCGCTCTATGATGTGGTGCTTATGTCCGTTTTTTGAAAAAGCAGATTAGGCCATATTTCTACGCTTCTAATACAATAATGACCGGTTAGTGAGGGCTGTACTGAGAAATATTGCCCGAGGTCAAGTAACGACCGAGCTTGCAAGGTTGTTGCGTTGACCGAGGGCAATATTTTCAGTACAGCCCGAAAAAAACCGGTCATTATTGTATTTGTTAACCGTTTCCTTCCACTTTGATTGATTTTTAGCGCTTTATCCAGGAAAAATAGCGAAATAAAGCAGAAACAAGATTCGCAAATATGCGACAAAATATTTCCCAACAACAGCTTTTAAAATTGTAATTGAAATTATTTTATAACGATGAAACAAAAATTCTTGTCCTTACTTCTTCTTATTCCTTAACTCTATCAATCACTGTAAATAATAAAGTTATCAAATAAATATACTATAGAAAAGAGAGTATTTTACAAATACACCCTGATAAGAATTTGTTTTCTTCGCACACGCACGCGGTGATAGGCGCGAGCGTTGCACGTATAGAGTTTGTTTACATCAAATTTCTCGAGCGATACTTTGTTAAATTAGTTTCCTTGTGGTAACATACACGGAACCGTCCGCGATAGATGATCTAGACATGTTCACGGACTTATATCCGGATGACGGACTTTTGGCTATCATCCATGTTTCTTGCCTTTATAAATATTGTGTATCATGATACTAGCTGGTCTCTCTGCCAGTTTTTTAGAGAAGTTCTAAGAAATTTTACTTCCCATCGACCGGGTCGTAGGTAAAATATTAAATTAATGAATGTGAAAATTTTGCTTCGTTTATCTTTTAGACCACCTCTCCATATCAAATATCTGCAATTAATTCAAGATTGAAGAATTCGCAGCGCTTTTTTGGTTGCAGTGGCCCCAAGGTGTACTGGAGATCATTTTATCTACATCATTCATATATACTACTATAGCATGTTATCGTATTGAAATCTTGCCACGTGGGGCATACCCCCTAGATACCCAACAGTAGCCCAAATTCTTTAAGCACAAATTAACTTTTGGATTGGATACATTTTTCAGCATCTATTTTAACTTTAATAATATGGTATTTATTTTAATGATTTAACTCAAATTTTCTCAATTGGCGCTTTATTAAATTTTTGTGAATTTACTTTAGGTGCGGCGCGATATTAAAAGTTCAATTCAGTTTTCATATAAAAATTTCTTTTTTGTCTAAATAATAAATGAAAAAGGAAGCAGCACAGAGAAGGGTTAATAAATTTGGATGTAAATACGGATTATAAAGGGGGGGGGGGCGTACGGGTTTGACGGTATTTTAACCCTTTTTTCTATCGGTGTTTCGGTGTTTGAAGAAAAAAGTGACGGTATTTCGGTGTCAAACATGCCATGCGGTGACAAAATTAAGGATTTTACCATATTTTGCTGTCGGTGTTGACGGTAATCCAAGAAATATGCGTCGGTATTTCGGTGTATGCGATCCCCGTACGCCTCCCTCTATAAACATTGAATATTAATATCAAAAGAAAGAAAAATAATATCAAAGTAACTATTTTTTCTTCGATAGCCAGTTAACTGTTCTGGCAAATATATTTTTGATGCCTTTTAAAAAAATTTATGCCCCAATGAATTTTTAACATTTTCACACTTGATTTTGAACTTTGAAATCCATCGTCCGTTCATAAAGACTGGAATGGAGATTTCCGTTAATTCTTCTCAATTCATGATGTAATCTTTTACACGGAAGCACACGAAATAATACGGACTAGTGGCAAAAGTCTTTTGTTATTTTGCCACTAGTTCCGGGTTATCTCGGGTGCTTCCGTGGAAAAGATTACGTCATGAATATCATGAGTAGCGAGGTTAAATATTTTGATGAAAATCGCCACGACGGATGGAAAATGCTAGTGATGACGTCATAACTCGAGAATTCCGAACCTCAGTTTTGACAAATCATGTTGCGTATTTTCACAAGTGTATTTCGTTCGTCGCAGGGAATTACCCCCTATTTTCATTACTGGGGGAAGATAGTGCTGTAGCCTGCAGATATTTAAATTGACTTTTATTCTAAAAGCCATTCCAGTCTAAATCGACATTCAGAGCTTAATTATACTACATAAGTAAATTGCTGAGTTTTAGTAGGAGTTGGTACTTAGGAAGTAGAGAATTGGCCTAAATCAAGCTGTGTTTGAGAAGTAACGTCGAAATCTTTTAGTGCTTTTTGCATCTAACTTTTGCGGTCGAAATAAAAATATTAGTAAAACAAAATTATAAAAAGGGGGGAATTTAGTTCCCTAAGGTATTGTATTGTATATTGGTGTCCCAGGTGACTTATGGCATGTGTCAAAATTTTCATGTTTTTGAGACATGCCATAACTTACCTCAGCTTTTTTTTAAAGACAAGCCTACATAATGTTTGCAATGAAGAGTTTCTTTGAGCTATTTACAGTATAAAATATAAAGTACTATGAAAATATATTTAAATCCACATAAATTCATAGAACATCAAATACAAAAGAGCAGGAAAAACTGAAGAGTTTCTTTTTTAAGTTATTATACAGTTTAAAATATGAAGTAGTATCCATGAAAATATATTAAAATCTATATACGCTTAGAATATGAAAATACAAATTAAGAACAGCAGAAGCAAAGTATATGATTGAGAAAGGCAAGTCAAGGAAGCTAAATACTGGTCTATTCTCAAAGCTGGGCAAGTTAGATTGGCCAAAACAGTGCCACAGGATAGCTGAAATATAGGTCAGAACAAAATAGAAAAAACAACAAATTGACACACATTCACATTCCGTTCAACAAGGAGCTTTACACTTTTCAAAAGTCTCAGGTTGATTGCAACAGCGTTGTGCTGTATTTGCCGGACAAAGTTGTCGAAACTTGTGCTTGGATAGATTCTCGGGTTTCATGATTTTAGACTTTAGCTCAGTCACCTCATCATTCAGCTTATTCAATTTTTCCACTTCCTTCTCTAGGGTCACTATCCGATCTTTCATTCAATTGATGTTATCTTCCACCATTATCTCCTCCGGTTTATTTTGCTCCTTCAAGATGAAGCCTACAAGACTATAAGACTACATACATCAAACTTGGCCATTCCTCATTGTCCGGAATGTCTATTTCGTCCTCTGTCATCCTTATTAGCACTGGTCTACCAACTTCAAAGTAGGCCAGCCCTATTGTATCCGGTTCGATGGACCAAAGCTGACCAATTTTCACAAATAACCTCACTAGATTCCACTCTTTCGACTCTCCCGATCGTCCTGTGTCAAAAGACTCATGATGGTTGAATTATAAAGGACAATACTGATGACAGCCATGGTATTTTTGTTTTAGTTACAGATCTAAAGAAACAAACAAATCAACATTTAGATGAATATAACCGGGGGGGGGGGCACTGACCTTGACGACCGACGGGGATGGGCCGCTGGAGTCTCAAAAGTCGATCCTGTCAGAAATGAAATTTGATGAAAAATAGACCCTGTCAAAAGAAAAATTTGAGGAAAAACCTACCCTATCAGATTCTACTGTGAAAAACATATACCCTGTCAGATTCTACCCTGAAAAACCTACCCTGTCAGATTCTATTTTAAAAACCAACTCTTTATACACGTTTTTCGCGTTTTTCGTAAAGTATAACGTGATATCAACATTTCCAGGCTAAAAAACTACAGCATTGCATAAACATAAACCTCAATACTGGAAAAACCGATCAAAAGAATTGACGACGAGAGTTTTGAAATTACAAAGTAAACATTATCTTTAATATTATTCAAAATCATCACTCTCTACTTCCACAAAATGTGTTTCAAAGCTAGAAAGGTCATACAATATTATAGATGTACAAGAACAAATAGAACGCTAAAGTTTCAAAAAACGTAATAATGAACGTAGATAAATTTCAGATATCCATTTCCAGGATTACCTTAGGATCACATAAGATTCTGATTCTCGCCCTAGCATTACTGTGGCGCTTTTCCAGGATCATTCCGCTAGTTTTCCCGGGCATACCAGCAGAAAAAAGTGAATTAATCCAAGCTTGCAAATCATAAAACGCAAAAAAGAAGTAATGTTTTGATTATTTTTATAATCGGCCAACTTGTTTCATTGTTTTCAACTAGTTGGAACTAACTATCATCTGTTTTCAAGTGGCAAGTGGAATATTAAAGCAGGAATCAGAATCTTATGTGATCCTTACGGTAAGGTTCTCAAAATCAGAATTGACGAAGTCTAGGTTTGAAAGGACTATTTTGCAAGTATAGGCTTTAAAATGACGCTTTTACAAAGAGGACGAGAGGATGTCAATGAGACTAATACAGAAGAGTCAAGAGTATTGTTCTGTTCTACATATAGTAATATCAAAACGACAGTTTTCAATCATAATTTGTGCAGGCAGTTTATTGATATACAATGGTCTATTTATGCCAGTATCTTTAAATACTTTGTCACCCTTGTGTAAGATATAGTCTAGATCATAATCTTTCCAGACATTAATTTTGCGAATATTTGTCCAGCATACCGAAAAAACTGTAATTGCAGCACACTGCTTACCGGCAGTATGTCCAAATATTTCATTGGCAGTGAGGATCTTATCGCGATTCTCAGATTTACGGAAAACACCAGCTTTTTGCTGATTTTTGCCTCGATTGCCCAAAACCCGTAACCTTTTTAGCTTGAGGGAAGAAAAAAATTAGAGTTTTTGGCTTTGCCAGAAAAACGCCTAGTCAAAATTTTTTCATCTTCGCAGGATCCATTCTCAACCTCAAAAGACATCTTTTTGTCTAGGGGTTTTTTTGGCAAGTTCTTCTTTCGAAGAATATCGATCACTTTCGTTTTCCCCTGATGTCCGCGAGGCCTAGAAATCTGCACGTTACGATCCAGGCGGGCGGTTGTTTTCACAATGTAGAGATTAGATAGTATTTTTTTTTCTATGACGTAAGCATTCGAAATTGCCGGAGACATACTCGGGAATTGAAATAAATTTAAAGTCGTTATGTGTTACGTAGACGAAATGCATAATTTTGTCAACTTCTAGATAATTTTTCTACAGCAAAACAAGACTCGAGTGATGTGAAAAGGCCTTTCCGTGTACTGAACATGGAAGCTTTCCCGTGGGAATTGATCTCAAGTCCAATTGTGGATAAGCAATTAGTCTTCTAATGCAGGGTGTAAGTAATTGATAGAAGGCAACACGGCGTGTTATACATTTAAAATATCAGATAAAGTATCAGATATAGAGTTAGTGGTAGTACTTGTACATAAAATTTGTATGGTTAGACCTTGTTTCTAAAGTTAACTTTTACATATAATTGAGCAGTGTAATCGAAATTTAACAGCCTATACACAAAAGCAATGTCTTCTTCGAATGGTAAGTGCTTACTAAAATCTTGTTATTTGTAGACCATTGTTGGGCCATTTCGTTCAGGGTATACTTCTGCATACTGCCCCAAAATTTAGACTTTGGGGTATCCTTGTTACCGCGCTGATAACATTTATAAAGCTTAATGAACGCGTACGGGGGGTTGCCATAAGTGAAAAATAAACAGAACGAAGGTGACTCTAAGACATCCCTGTCTCAGTGATACGGTGACGTTTTGAAATCCACCGGGGTGGCTATGAAGAAAAAGAAAATTCACCGGGTTTGAATTTCAGATATCAAAAACTCACTGGGGTGAAAATTTTTAGCTCGATTTTCACCGGGGTAGCGAACGATTTTTAATTTTAAAGAATTGACGAGTCTAGTTTTCCTATAATTCACTAATGTGTATTTTTTTACTTTCTCTGGGTCCTCTAATTTACATGATTTTCGACCGGGGTAAGACGATAAAATTTCCAAGTTTTGACCGGGGTAGAGAATTTCAATAAATTTTGACCGGGTTACTCCTTATCCCACTGGGGCTTAAAATTAGGCCATTTTTGACAGTTTTTTTTCACCGAAACTCACTGTTTTCTCACATTATAATCTAATCTGACCCTTCTAGAATCACGGAGCCCCCCTTGTGGAGATAGGTCTTCTCGAATTTAGTTTAAAAATCCTATTAACATTATATACTACCCCTGTCTCACAGCGCAATTTTTTATGGTATCGAATTCTAAAAAGGGATAACAAGAAAAGTAATTAATTTTCCAGCGGGACTGAATGTAGGGTACTTTTGCCACTGTGGAAAAAAATTAGAAAAAAAATTCAAGTGAGGTGGAATCCCACCGGGTCCGTGACACAGAGGTATTACATATTGCACGCCAACATCCAAAAGGCCTGTAAATACACCCCTTTGCAAAGTCTAGAGAAGCTATAGCTTGTCGCAATCTAATGTTAGGCAATATATTTGAGTTAAGTTTAGTATCTTTTATTCCTTATTTCTACAGGGTTTCTGACAGGGACCAGGGTAGATTTACAAGAGTATTTTATGGAAAGATTGGTTGAATATGTTTTTCTTTTAAATTGTTCAGTGACGCCGAAGTAATATATTTGTGTCTTTTTTTTTAATTGTACTTCAGGCACTTTCATATATCTCAATGGCTATTCGTCCTATTTATAATAAGTAAAGTAAATCAATAAATAAATTATTAAAATGAAAAATAATTTTCAATTTGCAGAAATATACGTACGACCAACGCTCGGTTGAGATCAAAATTATTGATTGAAGCTTGGATAGAATTGTACAACTGCACTATCTGTTGGATGCAGAGCTACATATCTCTTCAGCGAGGCCTATTCACTTCTGAAAGATGTAACTCTGCAGACCAAGGCCTAAAAACTCGGAGAAATTCTAAATATCTTTATCTATCAGTGTTTAATGTCTCTCTATTTTTGTATGTGCTCTGCGCCAGGGCAATGAGGACGTTATCGGGGGAAGACTGCAATTTTGGGAAAAAAACAAGAAACGGTTTACGTGAGGTTTCTTTTAAACAAACATTACACGAATTGGGTTCAAAATGTAATGTATCAAAAAGCTTTCGTCTTTAGTGTATTATTTACAAATTTATAACAACGTTATGGCTGTTTGTAAGATTGTGGTACATATTTCTAATTTTCAGAAAATCAATTGAAACACAAAGTTCGTCGAAAAAACACAACTGATCGGGTCGAGTTCAAGAATGGGCTTGAACCATACGTGGCTAAGGTATGTTCTTTATTCACAGAAAATGTCGCATGTATAAACTGCAGGTTTATAGGAAAAAATTCGCCCACACTGCACCACAAGTCATTTTCGGGAAGCTACTCAGCCCAATCACAATCTTGAAGCTTTAGGAAGAAGTCTACATGTAAATCCTTGATTTTACCCTTGACGTCTGATTTGTATTCTTGTTCAAATCTTGGGTATTTCGGTAGTAACTTCTCAATCCGTGCAACAAGTTCACTATAAAAGCAAAATGTCATAGAAATGTCAGATAGGGGGCATTTAAAGAGACATAACTGGATTATTGGGTAATTTATGACACGTTAAAGTTACAGTTTAAAAAGAAATAACAAACATGACTTACGGCTTAGTTAACGCTGAGGCTTTCGTTGCATCTTCCCTTTCCTTTGGTGTCATCCACACCCTAATGATATGTTCGGTTTCATCTTTGGTATTGTTAATTATTCGTCCCATTGAAGTCTTCTTTGCTAATTCTGCGGTTTCTTGGAAATAAATTAAATCTTCATCCAAAACTGCGTTATCCATGCTGGTCGGCTTGTCTTTTGAAGCGTTGTCTAGACAAGTATGTAATAGCAAAGAAATAGAAGTATTTCTTTGGTAATAGGTATACCCTATCAGGGAAAACTTCGTTGGGGAAAATTTTCGTCTTGAAAAAATATTCGTCACTTGTCCAAAATTTCGTCACTTTTCCCCGACGTAGTTTTCCCGATAAGGTACGCGTTAATCGCTTAACGCAACACTTCCGTGTCAGCAATTTGTGACTTTTTTAAATTCCAGTTTATACCCAACAACAGAATATCCAATTCTATAAAATCTGTCTAAAAATAACCAACAGCAGAGATATAGAAAGACACTTTCAAATTTAAGACGACCTAAGATTGAAGAGTTTCTAATATAAAGGTGTTTAATTTATGTTTCGTATAAAACTCAGGCTTTTATGGGTCTGAACTTTTGGCGCTTGTATTGTTTACCTGTTATAAATTTAGACATTCTTATCTTTGAAGTAACAAATGCAACGTGTTTTGCTGGTACTGCTCGCTTGGTTCGCTCTAATGGGTCTGTCATCCCTAGTTCACTTCTGAGGTTCTCACGTATCTATAAAAAAGTATTTTTTGTAAAAGGTGTTATGGAAGATTAATAACTAATTTACAATTACACAAACTTTCAGTGCACTCTCGATCTTCAGGAATGCTGTACTGTAAATTTCATACCAATCGGTGTTAAATTTATTTGGGCTTAATTAATTGGAAGCAACCCCTGGTAGAATTATTTTGGGGAGCATAATAAACTAAGTGAAATTTGAATGTACATTAGAAATTGAGCAGTGCCATGTGAGCTATTTAATAAATTAATTGTTTTGGGTTTTCATAGTTTGGCAAATATGCAAAAGATATGGAATTGAAATACCGGCTGGTAATTGAGACAGTTGAAGGCGAGTCCCGTGTTTGGAGTAATATGGATGGCGAGGTTCGTATTTATTTCACAACTTTTCGTGGCTGTCACACTAATATTACACTGTTATATTTCCTGTTAGTGTTTTTGAATCGGGATTGGCTATTGACTGGTTTCTTTTGTTGCATTTGAACAGGATACACTTATAGTTGATACATGGCGCAAAGCAAGGGAGCAATCTGCAGCAGTACCAAGCCAAATTAGTACTACAAAAGAGACACAGATAACCACGGTAGGTATTTCATTAATCATCATATCAATGTTGTGTTTTAGGTAGGGCACGAAAGCTTTTGTAATTTTATGTTTGGTTCCATTTAGTTTTGCTGAAGGAATATTTCCAAGTTTAACCAGATACCTTTTTTGTAACTATAGGTGAAGACCAACCACACTACTATAAGGCCGAAGAAGAAAAACAGACAGGCGTCGTTCAAGTTGCTGCCCGACGACCCATCCTCTAAAATGAGTCAAGTGAAAAATTTGCCTGGCAAGCAGCCTAAAGCCACAGAAAAAAAGGCTGCTGGGCAGGTCTCACGCTGTGAGATCTGCAAGATAGTCTATGGTTCCAAAAAGGATGATGCCTTTCAAAAAGAACATTCTATCAATGCGGAATATATGGGCTGTGGAGATTGCGAATATTGGGTTCACGTTATCTGTGCGGGGTACAACGTCAATTCTCAAAAAGATATTGATGAAAATAGAATTCAAGTGCCCCAAACATACCACCAAGAAAGAGAAAATGTCACGTGATCTTCAATTGATAGAAGAGCCTAGTGCATCCATCTCACAAACAATCAAGACAGTTATCCCAACCGCCCCATCTATGGAACAATATGAAAGCCACGAAAGCAAACAGCCTCCTAAAAGACGTAAGTTGAAGGCGGCTAAGATAAAAGAACCAACCACCTCATCGTTGGAGCAATCTGAACGTCGCTCGATCGAAACAGGAATGGGAGCACGGTCCTCTACAAGGATTGCTTTGCGTAAGAGTATAAATTAACCGCATCAGAATGTGTGTATGACATTATGTAAGATGTATTTCCGTGTTTTTGGTTTTCCTGGCAAGCATTTGTAGGCTTGTTTCACCTAACATGTTGCCTTATTTACTCGTTGTTCTTCTGGGGTTGTCGATGTTGTAGGGAGTGATTTTATTTCTTCCGCACACTCTAGTATTTTTAAAGATTTAACGTTTATATTTGCGGCTCAAATTAACTGGCGGAAGAGAGCTTTGCTTGAAATTCTTACCGTTTCCAGCTTCTCTAACAGCCTCGTACATTTCAACCATTGCTCTGACGATGGAATTCCTGTTTTTGGAAGCCAAAATTTCAGTTTTTTATTGATCTCTTCTAAAAGGGCGTCACCTATGGAAGAAAAAGTTTATTGTAGGTTTGCAAACTGATATTTTTGTTACGTAGGATAGTATCGTCTACTTTGTACGATTTAATGTTGCCATAGCAGGCTTTTGTAATTTGAGTTATATTTTCCAGCTGTGTGGAATTGTATCCAGATAATGAAGTTGAAATATTTTTTCTGATATTAAAATGACCCTTCTGTTGACTCACCTCCTTGGCAATTATCCCTTGTATGGGTTGTAGAAGAGGCCATCGACAACATGTATAAATCTTTAACCTCTTTTGGCATTCTTCTAAGGAGTTTGACGAAGTTAGTGTATATCTAGAGTTTCAAAAATAAACAGTATCAGAAAAAAACAACGTCTTGCCTTACAAACTCACTTCGGTAGCCACGGAATATTAATGTCGATGTGTAACCAAACTGCTTACTGGCAAAGGTGAAGCATAAGCGAAAACATGCAGATGATTATAAAACCTATGAAAAATTTGGCTAGTACCAGGTTTCGGTCGTTCGCATTTCCTTGGGAGATACAGCATAAATGAAAAAAATACAAACACTATACCTTCTCGTAAATTGGATGCTTTCGAGCAAAAAATAGCATTGAAAATCTTTGCAACGTCGCGTGCATACCTAAAACAGTCAATTAAAAGGTGCAAATACGAGGACCATTTTGATGGTGTTCCTTTTTTAAAAATTTACAAAGAATATATTTAGTCGAGTAAGCTTCAATCGTAATAACTTTGGAATGGACAATGCCGAGAGGTAAAGTATAAAAGATTTTTATTACTGATACAGGGGTGTAAATTTAAATTCACTAAAATTCACTGAAAGGCTAATTCATTTGTGGGCATGATATTTTCCTTTATTATGGCATCTAGAACCCAAACCCTTTCAAATTACCTTCAAAATTATTCCTCCGCACCGAAACTCTAAATCCGATAATTGCCAGGAGCACATCAAATATCATCTGTTGCATAAAAATATAATTGTGCGACAGCTTATTTTCCGTATACGCCTCCTCTACCCAATTCCAGTAGCCGTCAATGGTTGGCTCTTCATTCTTCAAAGATTCTACGTATGGCTTGATCAATTCATCAGTGAAAGAATACGCTAGGAGCTCGCATAATCTCCATGCCTTGTGGTGGTCTTTACAAGATTTCATCTAGTAGAAGGATATGTAATATGTGGTAATATAGCAATGGCTTAAACGTTATCAAAGATAACAAACGGCGCCAACTTTGTCAGCAAGACACTGTAATGTAAAATGTAATTTTGAGTTTATCTGGGTATGTCCACTAGGAAAGGACTATGAACCACGGTCAAAAGAGGAGCCTGTTGTTAAGATTTAATAGCACTCTTAAGTTGGCTTCCCTCAGCTTTTTATAAACCTACCATATTTTGTTGTGCCGTGGTGGTAAAGCCAATATCCATAACAATGCTCTGTGCAAAAACTTCCCAATTCATCTCCATGAATGCCTTTATAGCATTCATTTCCAAATGTAACAAACCTTTAAAACAAAAACACGTGGTAGAGTTTTAGTCGGGTTTTGAAAGTCAAGGACTATCAGTTTTATAGTGTGTCTCGAAGGAAAGAGGTTTGAAAAGTTTTTCTGTCAACATGCAAGGTTATCTGAACCTTATTAGGGAGCTTCCTTTACAATTTAATTTGAAAAATTATATGCTTCAGATTTATTCCTGCCCATAACAAGACAGTTGTGTTTGTTATGCCTAGTAATCTAGTGTACTGTGTTTATTTACCTGGAAGCAATTGCTAGTTGGTTTATGGCGAGTACACGATTTAACAGAAATCTGGACCACTTTTTATAGGATACACAAAATACTATACTATACTATATTTGAACCTGAGTCCTGAATGTTTTAGCCACTAAATTGGATAGTGAACAAATTATCCCCAAACCTTATAATAATGAAGACCAAAATGACTGTCATTGCACTTTCTGCAGGCGTAGGTATTGTTAATCAGCTCAACAACAATCTGGAAAATCGTGCCATCCACTTCCAACAGCAACCACTCTCGCTCTCCACGCCCATACCGCCGGATTCCTGAAATGTCGTAAACGCATACAGGCATCAACAAATTGCAGTTGACTTTTCACGAACATTAATTTGCTAGCTGTACGTGTTTTAAGAAATAGTAAGTGTACTTCATTGATGCAGTCCAACCGAATGCAAAAAAATGGAGCCATGTAAAGAACAAAGATTTCTAAAAAACTTTATCGTCGCATTATGGTTTGCAATTCAAAATACTTGCAAAGAAAGACTGACTAACCTGAACGTGTACCATGGTTTCGCAAAATGCGGGTCAAGTGGTCGTAGGAATTGGGGTTCATCAAATCAGGTTCTCCACAAAACATTTCACACGGCTCTTGAACTCTTTGATTGATAGTGCAGTTCTCAAAGATGCTGCTGTCCAAACCATCTTGTTTGGGAATGTCACTGTCGCAAAATATTGCCTTAGCATTTTTTCCAATTTCCTGAAAGACATCGCCACGAGTAACCTCCATATCAATGTCTACCATCTCCATCTCTTCGTCGGTGAATTTGTCAGGGAAGTCGTTGATATTGTTGCTCGATTCTATACCATCAGCTTCATCATTAACGCTCATATCTGATGGCTTCTTGTTTTTGAGGACGTTAATGATGTCATCGATGTTGGTGTAGTCCAATGAATATTTTCTTTCTTCAATGCCACCACCACATGTCGTGCATTCTGACGCGGTCGGATGATTTTCAGAATTACAGACTTTACAAAATAAAGAGGAAGCGTACCATCCACGTTCGTCGGTTACCTTTGTAGCAACAGCGTTGGTTTTTTGAAAACGTGCTAGACGATTGGCTATGAAGTCGTTGCGGAACTCCTTGAATACTTCGTCATTTGCACTTTCCGTAACTTCAGCGTCACCAAAAAGATAGTGGAGTGGTTTGAGCTTCTCATTCCATTGCAGACGAGAATCAGGGATTTTAATTTGAGCGTGACAGGCAATAACACTCGAAGGCATAGACGAATTTATCTCTAAGTCCCAGTTTTTGCCAAGAACTTGACCGTTATCGACCATGCTTTTTATATCCACATCAGGTATAATCTTCGGTGTGCCAGCAGTGACCTTTGCTAATTCCTGAATGTAGGTGTAGCTACCCCCAGGCGTTAATTTCGAAGTTAGCATCGTTGACTGTTTGCTGTGTGTTACAGCGTGGTTCACTGCATTTGTCATCAAAGAGAGAGGCAATACCACTTTTTCCCGCCGACAGCCGTAAATACATTCCATGGCATGTGCCATTTTGGCAATGTCGGTAGTATTGGACACGTCTGTTATACTACAAAGTTTTTTAAAAAACTCAACTACAGGTCGGGGGCGTGCATTCACCCAATTAACACTGGAGTATGCAGCCAAACTTTCAAAATTGCAGTCCTCTAATCTCAACATTTTAATATCCTCATCAATCAACGGAATAATCTGATCTAGAACACCTGTCTTGCCAACTTTTTTGATGCTTGTTGTATTTTCCAAGTTCTTGTTTAACAAACCCTTCTTGTGGCAGATCCGGCAAATGAACCGGCTACGTTCTTTTATTACGCCTGCTTTAACAAGACTAACACGATCAGCAGCAGTGACGCGCTTTGCCTTGGAGAAGCTGTCACCATTTAGTAAAGACAAGAGCGTAACATGTGGCAGTTCCCCATGACCTTCAGCTGCACACTTTTTGGAAAAGCGGTTTGGGCAAGCGCTTGTGGACGGTTCCTGGTCACTGCCATGATCACTCATTTTGAACACCAGAACGTACGTAATTTCTACAAAAAAATGCATAGAAAGTTCTTTGTAATAGCGAAGTGCCGAGCCAAAAACGAGGGGAATTTAAAACCGCATCCATAAAAAAATATCAATAATCCCAATCGAGTTTTGTTCCGTTATTTTTACCCTACTGCCTGAAAAATTCCTACTGGGTGAAAGAAGGAGGTGTACATAGTAAGTACGCATTTTCCAAATTCAAAACTTAATAGCCCCTCTTCCCTTGTACGTAGAGAACGATAGAAATGACGTCATCCTTAAAAAATAGACCCACCCTTTGGCTAAACCTCTCTCCCACCTTCACTGCGTACGTACTACATGGATGGCCCCTAATTATATTACACGTTAACTGCAAGGCACTTTTCTGATATACAAAATTGACCCAGTAGAATGGCATCGAAAGTTTTATTATCAGAGGCTCTTGTAGCCCGAGTTTGTAATTAAAGCTCTCAAATTTTTGGTTTTTGGACCTACCCCGTCCTATAAATTAACCTGTGTTCGTTCGTTCGTTCGTCTGTTACCAACTTTTCTCAGGATTGAATCATAGGAATCTTTTGATTTTTGGTACAGAGGTGCAAAATGGTGTTGGCCAAAATGTGACGGAACCCAATTTTCGAAAAAAAAATATTTGGGCAAAGTTGGGCCAAAAAACGGCTAAAAAAACGGGTTTTTTGGACTTTGTGAAAAATTCGATCATTAATGTTTTCTGATTTTTTGTATGAAAGTCGGGTACCATCATAGGTAAAAGATGGCTCGAGCAGATTTTTGCAAAAAAATTTTGTTGACTCAAAAAACGCATGTTTAAGTTTATCTATAAGAATCACTATTAATAAGCATACATCAATGTTCTTAGTCAAATTACTCAATATTTTTTATGAGATAGATGTTTTTTTTGCTCACGAGGGCTTACTTTTGAAGAATATGCGTGTTTAGACATGAAATTTTGGTTGCTTGGCGTGGTTTTATAAAAAAACTGGCCAAATTCGATATTTTTTTATAAGCACATTATCAATTACTTAGGTATTAGAATTCCTCGAGATTGGCTCTTTTATTCTTTATGATTTTTGCACAAAGATGCATAACTATAAACCCTCGAATGTGACGGAGCTCTAATATTGGAAAAAAAAAATTGGGGTAAATTTCAGCTAAAAAACGGTTAAAAAAGGTTTTTTTGGACTTTGTGAATTATTGGATCAATTTTTTTTCTGATTTCTTGCATGAAAGTAGATAAAAGATGGCTCAAGCAGAATTTTGTAAAAAAATAATTTTTCAGCTCAAAAAACGCATCTTTATATATAAGAATCACTATTAATAAGCATACATCAATGTTCTTAGCCAAATTAATGATTTTTTTAATGAAATAGATGTTTTTTTTGCTCACGAAGTCTTGAAGATAAAAAAATATGAAATATTTAAATATATAATATGAAAGACCATGAAATTTTGGTTTCTAAACGTTTTTTTTATAAGAAACAAACAACTAATTTTAATAGATCGTCACTATTTGTGTTTTGAATGATTTTTTAATGGTCACGCTCACGTAGATATCAATTATATACGTGTTAAATGCATACATAACCAGGTGGGTCCATAAAAGTATCACTTGTTCATTAATAAATACCCCTGTCTCAGCCAAGGACATATGCTAAATTTCTAGTCGCACCTTGATTTTTTATAATGACATTTCTTTTACAAGCATACGGGAAAATCGGGTCGACGCTCAATCTGCTTAGCAAAACCTCATTTTTGCAGTCTTAATGTATGCCTATTTATATGCCTAGACTTCGATTCGGGTTCGCATGAAAATGTCGAATTTTTAAGTCGGAAAATAGATTCGGGTCAAAGAATGAAAGTTTTCTTTGTAATTTAGCACCGCAAACGAAAATCTTTGGTCTAAGAACTCTCAAACAGCTTTATAAGTAACCCTAAAAAGTTCAGCGTTTTAGAAAAGCTTCACGATTTTTTTTGCATTTTAGCCTGGCGAAATACACATCATAATGCTTATTTTTTACCAAATTCGAACCTAGTCTTAAAAACGTTACGCTTATAAAAAAGAGTGTATCTAGCTAGAAGGATCTAATAGTACGTTATAGAAAGTTCAGATATTGTCAGATTGTATCTATCAGCTCTTCACTAAGTGCTTAAAACTGTACTACCACTCGTCATTCCCAAGTAAACACAACCAACGTAGTTCAGCAAATGCAAATAATTGCAATGGTGTGTGAAGAAAAATTCCACTTGCTCTTTAACAACCAGAAAATAACCAACAATTCCGATGGGATTGCCGTAATTATTTAAAAGACATTTGTAAGCCATGTTAATAACACCGTTCTCCGCCAACTACGAGTATACTCGTACTAGATAGGTCACAATACCGCTTTTACTAATTTAAAGAGTCATAACTTTTAATGCTTAAACTTTTGCTATCTTCTTAGTGCATTTGAGATCTACATCAAATTCTGTGTCAATTGGTATACAATTGGAAGGCATTTGAAGTCGCCGAACGTTAAAATTTCGATAAAATTTCAAGAGGCCAACATTTCGATTTATTTTAATGGACAGGGGCCTCAGCATGTTTTTCTTTTGGTAATCGGGCGGCGGGGGGGATGGCCGGGGAGATGGGTAATATTGTTGTTATAATCAATGAATGTTTTGCCGCGAGACATTTGAGGCTATTTGATATGTAGTAATTAAAATCCCAATCAATGATGTACGGAGTTCGGGAGTTTGCTAGGAAATAATTACAAATACGATAAAATGCTATGCAATAAAATTTCTACGCCGAAAAGAAATAGCTGCTATGGTCCTATCTACACTGCTATAAAACTTACAGCTTTTTTATTTATTTAAAAACATAAATTTTGTGACGCAAGAAGGTTGCGCTGTCAAAGAGTCATAATTATACGTATAATTTCAAAATCGATTGCGTCTCCGAATTTCCAACATCTCAACCGATTGGTCCCCAAGGGAATATCATCGTGTCCATTTTCTTTAGTAGCTTTAAAAAAGAGAAAATATACTTTGGTTGAGATGTTCAGATTGTTGCTGTGTTGAAGAGTGGTTGACACATTAATGAACGGGTAATACTTTTTTTAACATATGAATTTCAGGATTCGAGCCACACTGATTGGCTTGATTGAAGTTACCTTGGATTGTTTTTTCAAACCTCATGTTGTCCGAATTATTCGTCTTAAATCTACGCTATAGACCTTTTCACCTTTGCGTCCGCCATATTGAATTGTATGCAAAAATTATGGTTACCGAATTGCCGTGGTGAAATTCCCTTAGAAAGTATGCAAAACATATGCAAGTTTACACAAAGATTAAAAAGACAACAAAGCATCTTATAAATAAATATTATAATCATTAGAACAATAAAAGATGGAATTTCTTAATCCAAAAGGAAATATTTACAGAACAACAAAAGCCTTTTAGGAATTTGTTCTTAAAGACATTGCATATTCTGTTTTCATGCCATTAAAAAATTCCACGAAGACGGAGTACACACATCAAACTTTCAAAACACGCAAACTGAAAGCAGTAATTATGACGTCACACTTCATCAATGTTTTGATTTGATCATTTGGCGGCTCTATTCCCAGGAGAATAATTTGCCGTCAGCCGAATAAGGATTGTTTTTTACCTTCGCGGGTGATTTTTCAGTTTGAGTTTATGTCTAATGTTATGGTTTTTTGAAGTGCTTGTTCTAAGAGATGAGTGAATATAATTGTTTTTAGTTTTCAAAAGAAGCAAATTTAATCTTTCTTCTACAAGATTACACTTTAATATAATCAGGCACGACGCAACGGGTACGGCAGGTACGGCGGCCGCCGTACCAGATTTTCACAAAAATACCCGAAGTTTTCCTCTTCGTCGGTAAAATCGCTATAAAATCGCTTAAATTTCCTCATTCGCCGTACCAGATATAAAAAGCTTCCGTCGTGCCTGATAATGCCAATTATGCATGTAAGTTTTTATTTAATACTTTCTTTTTGCATATGTTTTGCATACTTTCTAAGGGAATTTCACCACGGCAATTCGGCAACCATAATTTTTGCATACAATTCAATATGGCGGACGCAAAGGTGAAAAGGTCTATTCCAATCACAAGCACAAGTCAAGTGTGTAGAAAAGTTGTTAAATCAAGGATGGAAAAAAAGTAATTAAATCCAAAAAAGCTAGGAATTATTGTTTTTAAACCTTGACTAGAATTGTACAAAGTATATCTATATAATATTTTTCAAAACAAAAATCGCTTTGACTTTGTCGAAAAATAGTTTAAAAATCTAAATCCACAAGTGTAGAGGGTTTTCAAATTGACTTCTTTGTCAATCAAAAATATATTTCAATCCACTCAAGTGGAAAATCTTTGTATCGACCTCTTTGTCAAGAATGTATTTCAATCCACTCAAGTGGATAAAGTATATTTTTGCACTGAACTTTTATATCGGTGATCAAGCAATTATTACTCACTCTTGGAGTAAATGCTCTATTACACACCTGCTCAGTCTGGCACGTAGAAAAGAAAAAAACAAAAACTATGATAAAATATTGCATACACAAACCTCAGATTCACTATAAAAGTTATCTGAAGGGGAAACTGGACTCTGGACGACACTTTCAACCAACTCTTTCAATCTAGAGCAACAGAGGGAAAAGGATAATTACAAGGTCTCAAAAGAAGGTTGTCTATTGCTCATTCCGACATTTTAAATTTTCCGGGGGTTTTGTTGTTTGGAATTGATTAACTAACAGTTAGGTAGGGTCAGGGTTGCTAGTAACGGCTTGTCACTGTGCCGGGTGCATACTCGGCGCCTTGGGCCCCGCAGGGTTGCTAGTAACGGCTCGAATTTCAGTCAGGTTATAAGTCGATGTCGGAATGAGCAATAGACAACCTTCTTTTGAGACCTTGTAATTATCCTCTCCCACAGAGCATAAAAACCAAACGTGAACGCAAAGCTTACTGGGTAATTAGTTTGACAATTAAAATGTGTCTCTCACTTCAAGAATACTAGGGAGATAAACTTCCACAGTTTTCCATATCCTTAATATTGTTTTTATCTCAATAGTAATAAAATAGCATACGCCAAAGCTTTGGAAAGACTAGCTACTGACACTTATTCATTCTATTATCACACGCTTTCAGATCGCGCGACCGCTTTCAAAAGTTTACATCGAACCTCCCTAAAAAGCCGATTTTAAAAACATTTCCCCCATAAAGCGGGAAATATTAATAAGAAATAGAAAATAGGAACAACAACCAAGGCAAGCTTTTACTAATTAGTGCTCAATGTTTGTCTTCTCAAATTTTTCAAGCTCATTTCTCAAGGAGTACTTGCTAGATGCCTTATTGGAAAACTTGTGTTTCTCTTCAATGTTTTTAGCATAAGAGTGATCTCTGATCCGCAAATATAAGCCAATTAATTTTTCCAGCAGGTCCATTCCAATAACTTTGTCTGGTTTGAACTGTTGACATCTAAGAACGATGTCATACCAGCTTCGAATTCTCATACTTTTAAAACATGAGTTCAATAGTACAGGGTAGTTGATGTTGGCAACATGGGATTTTGTAGCTTCACGAAAAGCTATCTCTGCTGCCTTAAAAAAGCTCAACTGCTTCCTTTCTCACATACCAAATTCCTCCACAATCACGAGCCTTGACATATCGGTACTCATCTGTTGGGTCTATTTTAAATGCTCGTAGTATAGAGAGCATCATTTGAAATGCTTTCTCCTCCCAATGTTTGCTACGTCTTAATTTGTGTAAATTTTGTGAAATACATGTCCAGATAAGCACTGAAGGGCCATGATTTCTCTTTCTGTGAGAGGTTTGACAACTTCTACATTTTGGGACGGAGGTTTGACAAGGCATGTCAAACACCGAGACCCCAAATCAAAAAGGAATAAAGTGCAAAGCCTTTTATCTGTAAACTGGATCTTAAGTTTGTCAGCCTCAGATTTAATTACTTTCGTTTTAGAATGTTCTAGGAACTGTTCTTCTGTCTCCTTTGAATTTTAAGATATCATTCAACATAATGTCAAAAACACCAAAGTCTCCATCTTTTGGTCTAATTTGAAAGCTATTTAAACCATTTCTAATTTCTTTGGGATAACACTCGTCATTCAACAATGCATCTTTGGCTTCCTTCATGCATTTTCTGATGTCCAGAGGATGAATCTTTTTGGCTGCATCTGCTCTATCTTGCTTCTCAGCTTCCACCTTTTCGATAGCAACAATATCTACGTGTTTTGCTTGACGGTGTCTTCCTATGCCTCCTTTGGTCTTGCAAATTTTTTTCATAATCATCACATTTTAACGACTGTTGTTTTACATTTTCAGTTAGCTGAAAAAATTAAAAAATACAAGGTTCAGAATTTGATATAATATTAGGAAGAAAAAGAGTAAAAAATAATGAATATGATAAAATATCCAAAAATTTGTTGTAACTTTTTATCTAGAAAGGGTCACTTGGCATCTATACCCTAATTAGTACCAATTTAAAACAATTTGGATTATCACCACATGCCAAGAGGTGGATTCGAACCACTAAACTAGATAAAAAGGCAAAAAAAAATGTTCAATTATCTGATACCAAACCACCAATGAAAATCAAAATTTGACATACTATTTTGACAATTTATCCCTTTTATTTCATACCTTAAATTCCATTGAATTAATTTATTTTATTATATCCTCGTTTTTGTCAAAAAAGCTTGAGTCAAGTAGATCCAAAACGGTTTCAAAGTCAACAATGTCACTGGACGAAGAAGGATTTGCGCATGCCATTTTTATAATTTTATTAATATAATGTTTAATTTAATCACCAACACATACTTTAGCCTGGATATCCAGGCTGTAAACTATTTCACAGTCTAGTTTTTGATATTTTTATGTTCTGGTTTACAGCCTGGTCTCCCTAGAGCATTTTGCATTCTCTTTAAGAGAATGCAGTCCGCTTGCTCGCGTTCACTTCGCTAAAGCCGTAAGGGCCAATCTACACAGCGCAGAGCATTTCTAAAGCAAAAATAGGATAGTCCTACAGTTGCTAGTGAAGATAGTGCTTTCTGTTACATGAAAACATGAAAAAGAAGAAAACAGAGGCAAGTTCTTTTTCCAAGAAAACATGGTTGGACATGATAATGCATGCAAACTTCTTTATGGACTTTGGTGTAATCTTTGGATGTTTTAAATAGTTTTACATCTTGTAAGACTGCTTTTTATTAATTTCTGTTTTACTGCCCTGGGTTAGCTAGGAAACATGGGTTTGCACTTTCATTCTCTAGGGAGACCAAGCTCTATAATTTTAGAACTTTGTATGTTGAGGAAATTTTAGTTTTTTCTAAAATTTTGAGCTTGGATATCCAGGCTACACATACTTTTGATTTTACAGCTAAAAGAAAAGAAAGAAATGAACAGTGTTCAGTATAACACATCTAGGTGCTGAAAGACTGCTGTCAGACTATGTCTCCTCATGTATGCATACATGCATATATGTATGCATATATGCTGCTAAACAATGATTATAAAAAAGCTAAAAGACTTAATTTATAAACTATCATCTCGGTAGAGGGTATAAAACTTTCTCAGATTTGAATTATAGATCAACCATGATATATTGAAACTGGGAAAGAGAAAACAGAGAGCGAATTGCACAAAACCTGGATAGGAAAAACCAAAATAGCAACTCCTGGAAATTGTAGAGTGTTAAAGTTTTTGTATTCCTCCAAGGAGAATATAAATAATAGCTCAGAGTAGCCCCAGAACATAAATCTACAAAATATTTAAAGAATTTAACCAGAACATCGAACATATATCAAGTTACAATAAAAAAGAAAGCCAGATACTCAAAAACTGTATGACTTTCCCTCTGAAAATTTCCGCCATCTTGTTTGTTTATGACTGTTCGGAAGTCTGGGACCGAATATCTCAACATCGAAAGCCGGAGAACAATCAATGGAGCTATTGTTCGCTTCCTAACTATGGAATTCTCTTATACTATGNATCGCAAAATTGCGACTAAATATTTCCTTAAAAATGAAGGTCATTATTGACATATTTAAAAAAGCACACATAATAAAGTATACATATATATTTGTCCAGAAAGAACTGGCATGTTGATTGCTTTGTTTTGGTGTTTAAAAATATGTACTTATCAGTCCTAAAAAAAATTTGAATATAATGAGGGCAATAAGTCTGGTTAAATGTTACTTTATTCA
The DNA here is from genome assembly GCF_902728285.1 of Clytia hemisphaerica. Taxonomy (NCBI): domain Eukaryota; kingdom Metazoa; phylum Cnidaria; class Hydrozoa; order Leptothecata; family Clytiidae; genus Clytia; species Clytia hemisphaerica. Next base: position 95,821 of record NW_027103402.1, read on the forward strand.
CAAGATTTAAGGATTACTGAAAAAATACTACTGCAGATGAACTAAACTCAAAAACTAAAACTTAACAATAAATTTACATTACGACAAAGTAAATATCTATCTTTAACAGCAACAAAGAAAATTACTGTATCATGCATATTTTAAAAATTATGTATGGCTGTATCATTGTTTTTATGCTGGAGTACATAATTATTCAACATGGCTGCCTCTTTAAAAAAAGGTAGGTATAGTGAATTCAAGATTTGAAAACAGACACTGCATTGGTTTACAAGACTAGACTAGACTAGAGAAAGATGTCAACCATCCACACGGTTCATGAAAAAAATAAAGTTTTATCAAAAAAAGTTTCTCTTTTTTTTGGTAATCAAAAACCGTTTAACAGGTGTCGGTTACGCACGCGTATGAACAATTTTCTATTGTTTTGATTTTGGCAACCACAAGAAACTTCGAGGGGTAAATCACTAAAAATTAGGTGTACGAGATTTTGATTTCTTTTTGATTTTTGATTTCTTTTTGATTTCATTTTGATTTTTGATTTTTTTTTGATTTCTTTTTGATTTTTGATTTCTTTTTGATTTCCTTTTGATTTCTGATTTCTTTTTGATTTCTTTTTGATTTCTGATTTCTTTTTGATTTCTTTTTTCTTTTTTATTTTTTTTTTGATTTTTTTTGATTTTTTATTTTTTTTTTGATTTTGATTTTGATTTCTTTTTGATTTCTTTTTGATTTCTTTTTGATTTTTGATTTCTTTTTGATTTCTTTTTGATTTTTGATTTCTTTTTGATTTCCTTTTGATTTCTGATTTCTTTTTGATTTCTTTTTGATTTCTGATTTCTTTTTGATTTCTTTTTGATTTTTGATTTTTTTTTTTGATTTTTTTTTTTGATTTTTGATTTCTTTTTGATTTCTTTTTGATTTCTTTTTGATTTCTTTTTGATTTCTTTTTGATTTCTGATTTCTTTTTGATTTCTTTTTGATTTCTGATTTCTTTTTGATTTCTTTTTGATTTTTGATTTCTTTTTGATTTCTTTTTGATTTTTCAAAAAGGTGTACGTGATTTTTTTCAGTGATTTACCCCTCGGTCGTATGTGTATCGATGTATCAGAAAACGTCCCGACCCTTCTTATTCGCTTCCTTGAATATGTTGAAATATTGAGAAAAGCTATACAGAAATTGATTCCATATAATTTATTTGAATATCGAAAATATATAACATTTCTATAAATTAAATATTCTATTATAAATATTGACAAAAAATATTCTATAAATTATTGATGTGTTGGGAAGGTAAATTTTATTGAATGAAGCTCAGTGATTGGTCAAATACTGAAATCCCATCACAATAATACTTATTGATTTTGAGTCGTTATGCCATTATATTCAGTCTTAAATTCTCAAAGAAAATAAAATTCATCTGACCAAAATCGATATTTTTTTCGCGAGATTTAGATGCATTGAACAGGTTTTTTACATAGAACAAACATAAATGAAGCATCAAGGTCTCTCTGTAAAACAAACACAAAAATGATTAATGGTGGAGTAATAAATAACATTTTTGCACTATATTTCTTCATCAATGTAATTCAATATGGCAAAACACAAATTTTACGAAGAGTGGATGTAAGCACTGTCAACAACAAAGGTGAGATACTTCGTTTATCTAACTCATATTTTACCTAGTCTTATACATTTACACCCCTTTCTCACAGCCCTGTTATGAATTTTTTCAGTCAACGGGGATAAAAAAACGTACTGAAACTCGATGGGGATTAATATTCACATAGTTTTTATGGCTAGAGATTTCAATTCTTTTGTTTTCAAGTCATAAACTTCAGTGGGGATGGGAAAAATGGTAAATATTTATTTCGCAGTGAGGATTGGTTTGTTTGATTATTTTCACTGGGAACGATATTTTGGCCAATTCTTCCAGTGGGAAGGGGTTCTAGTGGGTCTGTGAAAAGGGGGTGTACATTTATGCTGTCTCAAGGTGCGTTAGTCAACAAGTTTGAAAAACCATAGTCTTATAAAAAATCCACGGTTTGGGAGTCTTTTATTTCTTTCTAACAACCCCTTTTCACAGACCTGTTAGGATTTTTTAGCCAGTGGGGGTGAAATTAACGGATTCAAACGGAATTGAGATTGATGTTCCTATGTTTTTTATGAATTCCATTGTCTGTTTTCAAGGCAGAAAAATCAGTGGGGATGGAAAAAAAGCACAATATTTTATAGTGAGGATTTGTTTATTTGATTACTTTCAGCGGCGACAAAAATCGGGGTATAATTTTCCATTGGGAACGATATTTTGGCTTATCTTTCCTGTCAGAGGGGGTCCCACCGGGTCTGTGAGAAACAGGTGTATCTTATCATTGAATTAAAAAGTTCAAATCAATCTTTTAACTATTGTTTCACTGAAAAACTGAAAACTGGTTTCTACAAAACATCACTGCTAGGGAGAAAACTATAGATAGCGTACTTTCAACACAAAAAGTTTCAGCCTCAAATAGACCTTATCGGAGTTTTAGATTTTTCTAAAAAAGCAATACATTGTAGGATTGTTTCGAGTGTATTACAATAGAAATCTCTTAGGAATTCCTGGAGGGAATTATATTGTAATGATATGCGTAAGTCAAGATGACGTATATTTTTAACGGAAGCACCCGAAAAAGCCGGTTTATGACCTCTGTGTTTCTATTTTTAGTAACAGAGAGGGTTCGAATCCCGGCTTTTTTAGGGTGTTTCCGCTAGAAAAATGACTTACGCATATCAAGAATACACTCGAAACAATGCATCGCTTTTTTAGAAAAATCAAAACTCCGATAAGGTCTATTTACCTAAATTTTCAGATAGAGGGTACCTTTTTTTGTAGGTTTTAAATGGTATCCATACTGGTAATAGTATTATTCTCTTTCAGTTGAGTATGGTTACGTTAGAATGGTAAAGCACGATAACCACATTCTCAATGTGACAGCAATCAACATATCATACCACAAAACTTCCCAAGAATGCATTCGAACTTGTCTCAATTTTACAAATTGTTGGAGCATCAATTTGAAGAAACAGCAAAATAATGAGATTTACGAATGTCATATTTTGGATACTGATCGATTTCGAAACGCGTCAAATTTTGTTTCTTCCTCTACAGGAAATTCTCATTTTTCTCTTGATGTGAGTAAAATAATAAAATAACAAACTAGTTCCCAGTCCTTTTGATGTGCTAACGTCATCAGTAAAATAAAAAAGTAAAAGAATTTTATAATGACAGGGAATGACCCACCTTTTATACTAGAACCGAAATTCCACCGGGGTAATCATAAAGTTTTTTATGGTCCAAAGTTTTTGGAAGTTTTGACTACTTTAAGCAAATAAGCCGACATTTCCTCACCAGTAGGAACAGACTTCTGTCATTTTCTTGGTAAAAACTTTCTTTGTTATTTTTTACAGCATGATTGTGAATGGGAGGAGACATGCATCAACCCAAACAAAATATGTATTCCAAACTACTCTGATGGTTCTTATAAATGTGTTTGCGAGCCTATTGGTAAATACGACATTCATTGCATAAGTAAGTATTTTCAATGAGATAAAATGAATTAAGGCTATAAGATTCCGAAAATGTAAATTTTTTTGACAATTTTAAGATGAACAGTAAGATTCAGTATAGAACAAATTTATTTCAATTTTTGAAAAAAGCACTCTCCCATTTTGCTATTACGAGATTCGGTAGTTTGTGTGCTTTGACTCAAGATCTTTGTACCAGTTGTCATGCATACTTTGCTCTCTGATGAATTAAACCTTCCCCTGCAATAATCATACACTGTGATATGATATTCATGGTATGAGATTGACAAATGGTACAAAATTTTCGATCTACAGTTACGTAATGGATTTCTAATTAGGATAAGGATATGTGTATTATGTTCTGAGATTACTTGATTTCACCATGAACATATAAACGACTGGACATCCATCTCCTTTCTCTTTTTAAAGATAACACAGCTAGCTTCGTTGCCGCCTCGTTAAAAACATAAAATGAAACAATAGATTTTGATGATATACCACTTGGGAATACCTTGCTAACAACGTCAAAACTTCGACAAAAGTCTCTGTTGTTCTACTCTTTTCAAGTCTTTTATCTATATCATAACAAAGATAACAGAGGCAAATTATCGTCAGCTTGTCAAAATTCCGACTAATATTTCTAAATTTTGACTTAAAAGTGTCTAATAATTTTAGAGAGTGTCTAATTTCGATATTCTTATTACAAAGGCTCTCAACTATGGCAAGCTATTTTTTCAAGTCATAAAAAAAATTATTGGAGTGACAAAAGGGATTAAAAAGTATACAGGCAGTTGAAATTCTGCATTTCAGAGTTGAAAATGTTGATAAAGTATATTACAAACTTGTAAAAAAATTCGAAAATAACCTTTTTGTACATTATGAGTAATGTTCAAGCTCTATCAATCTTTTTACCTAAATAATTCAATACAAAATAAACTATGACGGAATATTCTCGGATTTTTCATACCAATTTTGAAATACAGGCGGCAATGAAGCTCGCTTCAAAGAGACAATAAAAGATAGATGTCCAGTCGTTTGTATGTTCATGATTTCACTGAATCTTTCCTTGATTTGATTTCTACAAACTGTTTTCATCCAAGAACTTGGATGATTGTTATGGCTAATTTTCTTGTGGGATGAGTGAAATGGGTTTGATTGAAGGGTTTCAAGGAAATAGAGGAAAAGTAGCTCAGGGATACAAAAACTATTTTACTCGGTTTTCACAGCTCACAATCCAACCCTTACTCCGTGTATCCCAGGCTTTATTTATGTTCCTGATGGACGCTAGAGCGTACGTATATTATCTGGAGCTATCAGTAAGCATCAATAAGCCGATAATGATACACTGTTTGTTCACGATCACCAATATATATTTCTTTTCAGACAGAAACATTGCATTTCAAAGACCAGTCAGTTTATCGGGACTAGAACCGAATTCTGGGAAACCCGCGTTTGTTACCGATGGTTATAAAGGAGAAATATGTGGTGATCTGTCAACCAAACTTGTCCACTCGAAAATGGGAACTATGGAAATTTGGCTGAGAATTGATTTGGGTGGAATGAAACAAATTAAATTTATTGATATTTTCGATCGTACAATAGGAGCACCTCATCATCAACGACTTGCTTTTACAGATATTATTGTGTATGGTCAAAATCCTGTTGATAATCGTCAGCTTTGCAGTACTATAACATTGCAAGATACTGAAAATGGTGATAAGGTTTTTAAAGTTTGTAACGAGGTCTTGACTGGGAGTGGAGTTGAGTTATACAAGGCCCCAAATGGGTGGCAAATGATACATCTTTGTGAAATAGCTGTGTACGGACCTACAAATTGAACTTAATTATTAATCTTACTATATCATACAGGGTGTTTCACAAAAAAGTATACTGAGAAAGTAAGGCGATTTTTAGAAAGAGAGAAATACAAAGTCGTAAATACAAAAGGGTATGACTTTTCGACATTGGAAATCAATTAAGTTATCCAAAGATAAGGTAACTCAAAACTTTTGTTCATTTAAAAGACTAACAAGTTTAAAAGAATTTTTTTTCTTTTTATTGCTTAAATATTTTACATTCAATTAGCCTTTCATTGACGAGAAATTTGACTTACAAGATGCATAGGTTTGACCTTAAAAATGGAAGATTTCATCAAATTAACAAAAAAGAGAACTTTGCTTTGAAATTTTTCTATCTGGACTTTTTACGAAAGCAGCCTGCGAGGCGACTTTTTTTCCAATGTGTTCTGAGAGCATATTTCAGCTAAAATTTTGATCTCTGTTCTGATCAGATCTTCCAATATTAATCTGCTAGAAATAATGACGTGTTCTGACGAGACAGGGGTATGATCAAGGTCATTTAACGTGTTCTCGTCTAACCGTCCGCACATACCCAGCACCCCCTCCCCCACCCAACAGTAAGCCCTATAAATTCAATAAACAAAAGAGTGGGGGCATCCCAGGGTCTTAAATCTCGAAATACCATTAAATTTTCGGCAGAATCCCGAAATTTCGTTGATATAACAAAGTCATTTATATATTTATATTTCATTATAAATCCTGACAAAAAAATTCAATAAGTTATTGATTTGTTGTCAAAGTAAATCCAAGAAGATCTTACTGAACGAAGCTCAGTGATTGGTCAAGTCCGTTACAATATAATTTATATATTTTATGATATTATGTCATTATGTAAAAAATCCTCAAAGAAAATTAAAATTTATTTTCGAACGAAATCTATAAGCTTTTAGACATTTAGATGCATCAAGGTTTTTACATAGAACAAACACAAAAATGATTAATAGTGGAGTACTAAATAGCATATTTGCACTATATTTCTTAATCAATGTAATTCAATATGGCGACACATATTTTGGTAGCGCCTTGAGTGCATAAAAAATTGTTAAGACGTTTCCAATTCTTTATCTCTTTATCTTTATTTTCTTTCCTCGAACGAGTTCTTTTGCCTAATAAACACAACAAGCTAAGTTTAAACTAAAATGGTTTGCTAAGAAATAACAATAGTAACACAATGTTGGTCGTCGGTCAAGTCTTTAAAAAATCCAAATATTAAATAGGTTTTTATGAAGATGTCCTCATTTCTGGGCATTTTTGGCAGCAAGAAAAGGTATTAGTTTGTAGCAGTAATTCAAGGTTGTAATAAAACTATTGAAACAAATGAGCATTACTAAAAATCTTGATAATTCCTTCTTATACTCTATATTTTGTCGGGAACTCTCCTGACCACAAGTTGTTTGGTAATTTATTCTGTCAAGAGTAACTCAGAAATTAATTGCAAAAATGACGTAATGAAATTTAAAAAAACTTACCCTTAAAAATTTCAAAGTTGAAATACTCTTCTTCGCGAAAGTCTTCATTTTTTTCTTTATCAAATTTTTTCATTGCGATTTTTAAATTTTCAGATTGAAGAATAGCCTAACAGAAAATGTATAACATGCTATAGTTTTGATGGCTACGTTTAGGCAGAAATCTATGAAAAATCATGAACTTCGCTATGGTTAGATCCCTTAACAGCGAAATGCCGAGGGATTTTCCTTCACTGTCCGCCAACACTGGCAGAAATTTTTTTCAAAAATTACGATCGCACCAAGAGCCCGAAGAGTGTCAAAAAATTCAAAATACCTCAAAACATTTTTCTTACTCCAGAAAAAGGCCAATACCGACATACCATAGCCCCTATCTTGATACTTGCTCAGTCAATTTACATACCACACCAATCCTCTAACAAAGTAGTTGAGCTTCTCATCAATTGATTTCTTTATGCTGGGGTTAATTCTATGTTTTCCATGGACCACTTCCAGAATTTTTACATTGGACTTTCATTCACAGAATCTACTTGAATTTCTTGAATAGTATTGCTTTCTCTATTCCTTTCTTCGATATCAAGAAAAGGCTCGTGGCTGCAACAACAACAGCATTTTGATATTAGAATAAAACTACAAACTGTTGCAAAGAGAGCCAAACATTGCATGGTGACCTGCCCTCCTTCATGAAAGAAATGTATCAAGTCTACTTCTATCAACATTTGATTGTAATAAAATGGTGAATTTATCACTGAAATAGTTTCATTGGTTAAAGTTTTGACTTCCACAATTTCATATTGCGCTGGTGTAAATGCACCTAATATTACTTGAGAAATCAATAAAATGGTCACCAAATATGCACCAATTTTTGAAAACATGTAAAAAGGCACAAATACACTGAAAATGATACTCTTTACCCATTCGGACCATGTTTTCTTCACAGCATATGATTTTCTGGAATAGATCAGATTCAAAATAGTTGCAATCAAGATTTTGACACATGTAGCAACATATGATACCGTTCTCATTTTATTAGCGAATAACCCGAGAGTAACAGCCAAGGGTAATAACCACGAAAAGTTTATAACAAACATGCAAATCTTCAAACCAATTTTTTTTATTTCAATAAGTGTTGTCAGCTTCCATGCACCAGTGAGGAGTGATGAGATAACCGTGAAAACTTGAAGATAAGTGCAATAACCTTGATCACCGAACAAAATTGCAAATTGGAGTGATAGTTGTGGTAGCGCCTCGAATGCATCAAACATCGTCAAGACATTTCCAATTCTTTCTCTTTTTCTTTCGTCAGTTTTAGCTATCTTTCTATTCTTTTTGCGAAGCGAATGTACATGAGCGAAGCAGTTTTGCTATCGTGTGTGCGTACCTTTAACTATCTATCCTTTCGACTCTCTATAAGGCAGGGAGAGGGGAAAAACGTTTCGTATCTCCGAGTCGCGCGACACCAAAATATTTAGGGGATAAAATATGTAGGATAATGCGGGAAATTTAATATAAATTATCTCCGTCATATTAAATTTGACGTATACGTCAGAATGATACGAAGAACGAGTTAACCCTCCGTGACCCGTGAAGTCATTATTTAGGAGATAACAAACGTGAAGAACATCCCGGGAAATGATAAAACAAATTACCTCCGTTATAGTAAATTGATATTATTTGAATCTATTGTAAAGCGAAAGTGATGCCATTATGCTTTTTCAAAAATCAAAACAAACATGGAACTTGGAAGGTTGTTGCTATTCTCTTTTACTTTGTTGTCTTTGGTGTTCATGCTATTAATGAGTTGAATTAGATCAAGATTTTTGTATGATTGTCACAAGAAATGGCTTATGTTGTAGTGTACTTATCATTCTTTCCTGAATCAAATGTTTCCCATTTTGATGGTTGGAATGAGAGATGCCAATTTCTTGCAAAAAAAGGACAATTTTGTAATTTTCACTGACTTAGGTTAGTTTTCACTCAACCTTAGATCAAAATCTTCTTCTTCTGCAATATTGACTTAACTGAATTAGAAAAAGGTGAACTAGGGGAACCAAGGAGAACGGAGGTGAACTCATCTGGTAAACCGGCTGAATCGAGGTGAACCCAGAACCCAGATTATGCACAACTTCTTACAGTAAATTTTCTTTGTGCATTTTGAACGTGGAAAACCTTTGTTGTCAACACACTTTTGACAAGCCTTTAAAACATGGAAAATTTTTGTTTGTCAACCAGCTCACCCTAATAGAGACTTGTACGCATTCATAGTTTTGCGTTCTTTTAAACCACATGTACCGTGAGATTGGGTAACTTGCATCAGTGGAGGCTAACATGCATAGCCCTCAAATGAATGACCTGACTGGTCTTTAAAATACAACTACGCAGCTCTGCTCGCGCATCTTTACTCTACAATTTTTGTTTTGATTTAACTTTGTATTTTAATGACCAGCCAGGTCTTTCATTTGAGGGCAATGCATGTTAGCCTCCACCACTGATGCAAGCAAGTTACCCAATCTAACGGTAGTTAATTCCTGTGACAAACAATGATGAATGAATCTGTGTGGTACAGTCACTTTCAGTCAGGCACATCCTTGCAATTGCACGGGGCGTGCATTTGCAACGGGTTTTCCATACCCAGTGCAAATGCGATAGGATGTTTCGGGCAAAACATGCTAATTTGACCTTTAAATTAAAAACGGCAAAAGAGGAAAAAAAACGGCAACTTCATTTCTTCTGTAAAATAATCTTCAAATATGTAAGAAAAAAATGACCCATTGAAAAAAAATTTCATCTATCCAGTTTTCTTTAATTTTAGATTTAATTTCATTTAGTTGAAGCGTTCGCTCTCAGATCGCGCGTATATAAAGATGGCCGGAACATGGGCGATAATATTACGGAGGTACCGGAGCTCCGTCTTTCGTATTTCTCACTATCGACGATGTGAAGTATATTTCTAGAAAACCCGTACGAAAAAATAAGTGTAGGAAATATATAAACATTTTTTCTAGAAGCAATTAAATCTCAACAAAGGAGTTTTAACACAAATTTCAGCCTCGTTAAATTTAATGATCTACTTCACTTTCTTTATCAGTGAAATAACTGAGTAACAGGTAATAATGACGATTAAAATAAGAGGAGCCAATGGAAATCTAGGTTATATGCACACGACCTATGTATTTAGTTCTAGAAAAAGGCCACTGTCCCAGCATTAACTAAAGAACTAAAAAGATATTGACCAATACTCCAATGTCCCTAACCCCGTAAAAGACGGAATAAGTGAGGGTGGTTAGAAAAAGGCACAAAACTTAATACCGTAAATCCTGATGATTTTGACGACTTCGTGATGACTTCGGACGACTTTACAGGGCTGTAATTGTTTCATAGATCAAATGAATTACTTTCATATGTTTTGCAGGCACACCTGTCTCACAGCCCCGGTGGAACTTTTTCACAAGCGGGGATAAAAAAACTCTACTGAAATTCCAATTGGGATGGAAATTCTATTGTGCCAAGGTTAAAAAATCCAGTGGGGATGCTTTCGGAGTGCAATTTTTAAACATTGAATTCTGAAAGGCAATGAAATCAAAGTAATTTTCTCAGTGGGACTAAAATTCTAGGATATTTTTCCACCGGTGACAAAATTTTTGTCAAATTTTCCAGTGGGGTTGGGATCCCAGCGAGAGGGAGGGAAAAATACCCATAATACATCCCTGTCTCATGCGAGTGGTAATTTTTAAATTTCTTGTCTCTCTGTCTCACAACGAAATGAAAAATACAAATTGCACCCCTGTCTCATGCGAGAGGGTTTTTGGCTCTCTACCTATCTGTCTAATAACGATTGAAATTCGCATTATATATCTGTCACATGCGTGTAGCATCTTTTCCTCTCCTCCATGTCTTACAATACCGAGTTTATGTATCGGAGGATATCGAGGGCGACGGTAAGTGAAATCGATACAAAACAAAGTCGATAGTTGATGAACGGCTCTATATCGCCTTTGCTCACCTAAACAGACGACGGTATCTTGGTGTTTTTACCGTCGTCGATTAAAGTTTGACCCCTTGTCAGCTTTGCTTTATACCGTCCCCCTCGATTTATCTCGAATACATAAACTCGCTAATGACGGGAAGAATAAGGTAGAATGTCGCCATAATCACCTTATGTGGATTAGTTTTTGCCTATACTTTTTCCGCGAATTGAGAATTTTAAAGTGTTTGCGATTTTTTTGCAAGGACTAAATTTCGGGAAAATGGCTCAAATTAACCAACCCAAAAGAATACGATTTCAGTCAATGACTAAATGATTCTAGAATTTCGTCGGTTTCGCCTGGTTTGGTGAGTCGTGTAAATTCCTCGTTTAACTAGATATTTCTATTAAGTACCCGTCACCAGCCGAAACTTAACGTTATTACAACGTTGTAACGCCACTCGATTGACGTTCAAAAATGATAGAAGGTTTTTGACATGATGTTGTATTTCATCTGTTTCATGCTTTTATCGGTTAAGATGTGATTCAGATTATACTGGTAGGAAGGTGGAATGATTTGAAGATGTCGCTTTTCTTTCAAGGTATTCGAAATCGATACATCGAGTAATGGTACAGCTAATCAAATATCCGAATTGAGAAGTTAACATCACACGCGTTAGATCACACGTGTTAGATCACACGGTATACAACAAATTATAAAAGTAAATTTATTTCGTGCTTGGAAGTTTTTACTTGGTTTTATGCCTTTATCGTCGTTCTTTATACCGTTTTTTCAAAACTAAGAAAGATATTATTGGCGTAGCATATGTCTTCTTCCTAGCCATTAAAAAAGGTTACATCTTGTCCATTTCCAGTTTTTTGACAATAATATTTGTGTTTTAGGTAATATTGATGATTCGTGGGAAATAAATGGCATAATGGAGAATTCCGTTAGAGGGAACAAAAGTTTACAGGTAAGTCTTAGACAAGATTGAAACCCTGCACAAAATGTTTCCTTTGAACAATTAAAGTTGTTTTACCTTACTGGGAGTATGCAAGTCATATTTACAGGGAGCACCCCTGTCTCAATTTTCCGTAAACCATGTTTTGGTCGATTAGTTTATATGCTTAAAATTTGACGGGGCCGGTTGAGAATATCTATTGAAAAAACACCTGTCTCAGTGAACCGATGCAGTTTTTAAAACTGTGGGTGGCTATAAAATAAGAAATTTCATTTTTTTGTAAAAGCAACTCCAATTTTCGGGTCAGGGCCTGGATTGCTTAGTTTTTAGCTCATTTTATGTAAAATTTGCTAAATATTATACATTTTTGCCCCGCAGGGGCTTTTGTTGCTTCACGTAGCGGACCTGCTCGCCAGAAAAATATTCATGATTCATGTTCATGTTGTTTCTTCCGATTCTGAGCGGGCCGCGCGCGGTTAAAAAATGTTCGCGCGCGATATCTCTTTTGCTGCTACTTGTATTGATTTCCTAGCTATGCACGGACAGAGAAGGTACTAGCTTCCCGTCTGCACTGCCAGTCCACACAGCTAAAAGCTTTCACAAACAACAAACAGCACACAAGATTTTTGCTTGGTTATAACGTATTTGCTCAACTGGATTTACTTGAGGGACATTGTTTGCTACTGAATGAATAACTATCAAACTACTGATATTAGATCAAACCTTATACAATTGTCAGAATGGACGATGGACATCTTCAATGACAGTTTGTTACACACACACACACACAGACAGAGTGTTATGCGCTGCTCTACGAACCCTGCGGATATTATTAAAGGCATAGACAAAAGGAAATTGACCGTAATTCATATTTTACCTATATAGTGCTTTCATTTTGAAGGAATTAAATTGAAATTTTTGGTGGAAAGACAAAACCCAGAGTACCCTCTAATTTATGGATATTGCATGCGCCGAAAGTAATTTTTCAAAGAGTAAGCCTGCCCAAAACGTGCCAACAATGGTCCAACATCAAGTTCTTACAAAGGTTTAGTGAGTGAGACATGCCAATGAAAATTACTATGACTAACATGAACGCTCATTCTCGGGACATTTGAAGCACACAGTGTACAGCAAAAAAAATGATTGTGCATGGGAAGCAGCGAGCAGAAAAATGTAAACAGAAGCGGAAAAAAAGCCGAAAACGATGGATTATGAAGTATTTGATGCTATTTTGTGAATAAT
>NW_027103402.1:108999-113498 GCF_902728285.1 Clytia hemisphaerica
AAGGTTACATCTTGTCCATTTCCAGTTTTTTGACAATAATATTTGTGTTTTAGGTAATATTGATGATTCGTGGGAAATAAATGGCATAATGGAGAATTCCGTTAGAGGGAACAAAAGTTTACAGGTAAGTCTTAGACAAGATTGAAACCCTGCACAAAATGTTTCCTTTGAACAATTAAAGTTGTTTTACCTTACTGGGAGTATGCAAGTCATATTTACAGGGAGCACCCCTGTCTCAATTTTCCGTAAACCATGTTTTGGTCGATTAGTTTATATGCTTAAAATTTGACGGGGCCGGTTGAGAATATCTATTGAAAAAAACAACTGTCTCAGTGAACCGATGCAGTTTTTAAAACTGTGGTTGGCGGCTATAAAATAAGAAATTTCATTTTTTTGTAAAAGCAACTCCAATTTTCGGGTCAGGGCCTGGATTGCTTAGTTTTTAGCTAATTTTATGTAAAATTTGCTTTGACCTAATATTATACATTTTTATGCTTATTGGGTCAAGGGCTATCATTATTGTCATTGTTAGATCATTTAAGAAACTTTTACTTATTAGCAACCTGGTTGCTTAAAATGAAAAATGTGTAATAAATTTGATCTTAAGATCATTGGGGTTAGGGTGAGAGACTTTAACTCGCCTTTTGCCGGAGTGAGGAAAACATATTTCATTTCAAAGCATTACTTTTTTCAATTTTTACAAGGCTGCTCTAATTGCGTTTTTGACCGGGAGAAAACAATACTATTTCAAAGTTTTGGCCGGGGTAAGAAATTTCAATAAAATTTGACCAGGTCCGAACTTGTCTTCCAACGAAAACTTAAAATCAGTTAGGTCAATTTTGGCAATTTATTTCACCAAGTTATCCAGCGAGATGGATCTCACTGGGTCACTGATAGTGATACAGGAAGTGAAAGACGAACGCAATGAAGTAGTTTCATATCAAAATCCTTTTAATTTATTCGTCGTCTTTTATTAAAGGGAGCACTGGTTGGACCAATTCTGGAAGACGCTCTTGGATAGACAGTCAGCCCATTGGGGCCCATTGATGGAGTTCATAAGTTGAAAACTTGACTAAACACGGCAAGAAAATTGTCCGGTCATCGTCAAAGCGCTTTGAATTGAACAACCCCAACTGTATCCGGAGCTTATATATATATGAGATTTCTTCTATTATATGAAATATATAAAAATGTGTGGCTTCGGAGAGGGTTTCAGGGCGTTTCTGTTTCCTCCATTCGTCAATACTTTTCTGAAATTCCGCGCCAAATCGTCTAAACGAGCACAAACTCCCCGCTACCAAAACGTTCTCTTAAACTCCTAAACATTTGAATATTTTTTCCCGATTCCGAAATACAATTTTTTGACGAATTCATTTTTTTCGAACTAAAAAAGTGGTGGTCTTTCAGATACGGGACCTGATTTTGGTAATTTTATCCTCTAAACGTTCGACGAATTCCGCCATACTGTTCGTAAGAAGTTGATGTATGACAGAAATTTTTCCCGACTCTTTAAAACCCGACTTTTTCTTTCCCCGATAAGGTATTATGCAACAGAATTTTATCACTGATATGGGATCCCAACAAGTGGCTCTCAGGTACTTAATAAACAGCCTCCCCCGCTTGTTAATTTTAATTTTTTTTTCAACCCCCGGACCTTATTAAATTCATTTATTTTTGAAAAGAAGAGTTATTTTCTCTAAATAGCTAGGTTTTTTCACTCTATGGTATAGTTAACATTTAGAAGAACAGTTTCCAACCTCCCCTTCCCCGATAATTAGATCTCCCCGTTTATTTAAAATTTGAAGATTCTACGACCACCCCGACCACCTGACAGTAGAGCAGATCATTAAGTTCTTCTATTGCTAGTTTATCCTTTTGAGATGGTCGTCACAATGATGGTGGTAAAACAATACAAAGTAAGTGCTTGTAGAGTTTGTTTGTTCTTATAAAAAAGTCTTCATGTCTTCTTTTGCTCCATAACTTGATTCCAAAGAAGGCAGGGCCTAAAAATGAGATCAGAAAAACGATTAATTAATATCTTTCTTTTAGTAAGAACTTTTCCATAATACGCTATCAATCAATGAGAAAATCAAATATAAACAATTAAAGATGTTAAAGTTGAAAGCCAGAGTGTCCAGTATTCCCAAATGGACTTTCAGAGAAATTAATTACAGTAATTAAAAATGAAAAACTCGAAAATGACATAGCAGTAACAGGAAAATTGTAAAGTCCAATACGCGATGTAGATTTTCAAGATAACATAATTTTTTTTTCCAATCTCGCAAAAAAAATTTTTCTTCCCTTAATTCCGGCTTACGTTTTGTAGTATTTTCGCCGCGCGGCTTAATCTACTCATCACAAAGGCCTTGACAGGAAAAGGGTTCTTTTGATTCCAAGAATAGATATTTAAAGCATTTTTCCTTCTGGTATCCCTCATCTCCTTGTTTCTTAACCCGAGCAATACAAAAAATTATTTAAGAATAAGATTAATCCCCTGAAATCTTCAATTTTCGAATTCTTTAATATCTTCACCCCTTGCAATTACAACTGGTTCTATTTACCCGATGCATTTGCGAAGGGTATTACGTCACTTTCGTTTTCTACCCGTTGCATTTGCAACCGATCGCATTCGCGAATAACCCCGTGCAATTGCAAGGATGTGCTAGACTGAATTTTATGTATCTCTCCTGAAAATTTCACAAAAATTCATCAAGAGGAAAAGAAGTTATGATTATAAAAGGAGTTCTTTACCTACCATTTCTCTGCTGGGTTTTCTTATGAGAACTGGATGTTTACCTACCATTTTTTACGGGGGAGAGTGAAGTTTCTTGTGGTTGCCAAAATCAAAACAATAGAAAATTGTTCATACGCGTGCGCAACCGACACCTGTTAAACGGTGTATTGATTACCAAAAAAAAGAGAACCTTTTTTTGATAAATACTTAATTTTTTTCATGAACCGTGTGGATGGTTGACATCTTTCTCTAGTCTAGTCTTATAAACCAATGCAGTGTCTGTTTTCAAGTCTTGAATTCTCTATACCTACTGAATTTTTAAAATATGCATGATACAGTAATTATGCATGGCTGTATCATTGTTATGCTGGAGTACATAATTATTCAATATGGCTGCCTCTTTAAAAAAAGGTCTACTGTTTACAAGCTATTTAAATGCCTTAAAACTTTGAGCCACATTTTTTTCTTGTTTGCTATTAAAGATAGATTTTACTTTGTCGTAATGTAAAATTTATTGTAAAGTTTTAGTTTTTGAGTTTAGTTCATCTGCAGTAGTATTTTTTCAGTAATCCTTAAATCTTGTGAATAAAGTAACATTTAACCAGACTTATTGCCCTCATTATATTCAAATTTGTATTTTTTTTTAGGACTGGATAAGTACATATTTTAAACACCAAATCAAAGCAAACAACATGCCAGTTCTTTCTGGACAAATATATATGTATACTTTATTATGTGTGCTTTTTTATATATGTCAATAATGACCTTCATTTTTAAGGAAATATTTAGTCGCAATTTTGCGATTCTTGTTGATTATTTCGAAACGAAGTGAAATCATATGCAATATAATTGTTTTTATTGAAAGGATAAGCATGAACTTATATTGCCTTTGTTATTTTTAAGTCATTAAAGAACTTTGCTAATTCCCAAAACACTAAACACAGTTTGGCTATGAGGTCATTAAAGAGATTGTAAAATGTGTTATGATCGAAAAACTGTTTCATCAATCATATCACTACCCCCGTTTTTAGTAATAAGTTGGAGATTTGATATTTCACAGAAAAGTGCTATCAAGCTGTATTTCGGGTCCTATATCTTCCGAAGGACTCCTTTGTTTACCTTGAAATTTAACAAACTTCTTAACCTAAGGTTGAACTACCACTGGTGTAAAAATGAACGTTATAGCATAAGTAGAAAAAAAGCTCAATTTTTACAATCGCAAATTAAACTGCTAAAAATCGCGAATTTTTCAAACAAAAATACATTTAAATATAGCGCTTTTGATTCTCTAAAACAAGCAAAAAAAAATTTCATAATTATATTTGACTATCAAAAGTTACAGGCATTCTTGTTTCCACTACCAATTATATCTGGACAGACTTTAGATTTAGCTACGTCGCTTTATTTAGCTACGTAACTATAATAATGAAAGGTTTCGTACTGTCTACTTTCCACCCCAGCAATCACCTCGTGCGCACGTATAAATTCCAGACCGGAATATTTAATTTACAGAACAGATTTCAGAATTTTGAAATTTTACAGACCGGATTACTGTTTGTCTAAAGAAATGCCTGATGAATGAATTTATTTCATCGGGCATGCCTGATGAACGTATTTTAGTTCTTCAGGCGGGCCCGATGAATGTATTTTAGTTATCAGGCGTGCCTGATGAACGTATTTTCGTCCATCGGGCATGCTTGACGAATCAGATTGTGATTTTGATGACCTGAAAAAATTTGATGCAATTTTGCTACCAAAAACCAAC
>NW_027103403.1:0-28176 GCF_902728285.1 Clytia hemisphaerica
AACACCAGTAGCATCATTGACTTCGCAGTGGATACTTGAATGATTTTATATTGAGACATTTACTTTAGTTTGTGTATATATATTCACGTATATGGAATCTTGTTGCATTTTTTGTTAGTTGATATTTAATTTTTGATAATTTTTTAGTCTTATTTTTAACAATACATAAATTTTTATGTTTTTATGTGTTTTTATAATTTTTGTAGAAAGTGTTTGTTATTTCAATAGCCTGAGTACTGTAAATATTTCTATAATATATCGTTAGGCTATAATTATTTTAGCCTTAGGCGGGATTTACACTTTTATTTCTTACACACTGAAATTGTTGGGGACTAATTTTTTATAAGAAGTATGTTTCAAGATGGTTGTTACTGTATATTAGAAAGCTACCTTAATTTTATAACTTTCAAAATCGGTCATTAGAAAACAAAGACCTAGATTCAAAATAACATACAAAATAATTATCACCTAACAATATGATGAATTTTTTGTAGAAAAAGGTTTATTTTGTTTAAATTATACTGTAGCCCATGCACATTGTAATCATTTTCTGAAAGTTGACATGAAAGAATAAAAGGAGCTACCTGGTGGTTTCAATTTTTAGAATTGTTACAAATAGCTTTCTTGGCCTAAACTCATTAAATTCAACAACATGTATAAGTTGTCCTTCATAACATTTTTCACACACCTATTCGATCTGGTACTCTCGGGTACCTAATAGCCGCCCCCGCCCCCCGCTAATTAATTTTCCACCCAGGACATTCTTATTCCAACCCCCCCCCCCCCGCTTATTGATTTTTTCGGAAATGTTTTTGAAAGTTCCCTCTTTTGTCCTAATTCTGCTGTATTAGCCTCCTTTTCAAAAGTTTTCCATCCAGGACATTTTTTTTTATTCCAACCCCCCCGCTTATTAAGTTTGAGATTTTTCCAACCCCCCCCCCCGCTTATTCCAAAACCCCCCGGCTATTAGGTACCTGAGAGTAATGACTTCAAAAATTCTATTTAGTTCAGATTTTGTTCTCTGCTAAACTCCAATGGGTACAGGATCATCTTAAAAAATAATAAAAGAAAATTGAGCACTAAAAACAAAATACTTCTAAATAACATTAAAAAATATTTGAAGACTAATAGGCATCATTAATCTTCAAGAGAAAAATCACTATCAAATTCAAAATACCCAAATTCATATTGTTTTTCCACATTTTTCACAATTTGTTTAGATTTTGGTTCACAAGGAAGCGCTGTATTGCTAAAGTGGCTAGCAATAATGTCAAATATATCCTTTGCCAGAGATTCAGAAACGATTGATAGGTTTGTGGTGATATACTCAGCTGAATTGATAAATTTCAGGTGTACAACTTGAAAAATGATTTCATTTGTTAATCCAGATATGATACCTGAGGGAACAAACATTGCATTTGAAGATTTAGTTATTTTCTCATGAAGGTTGAATAATCTTGATTGGATTGTTTCACAGTCCTTGTCAGTTACATTTCTTACTTCGACAGGTTTATCTTCATCTGATAAGGTAACTTCAAAGTACGATTGTTTACATGTTTTAGATTCACAATGACAATCTTGTGCACAAATATTGCAGCAGTCATGCCCAGGCTGAACAGGTGAGATCTCAGTATCTGATTCACTGAAAGGAGAAAACAGTTTTTTCCTTAGACATCCTGTATGGTCAATGTAACTTTTAACATCATTAGCAATTTTGGCAGCTTGAGGGAAGCTGTATAAGACTGCATGACAATCTGGAGCATTTGAGCGACCTGCGCGACCAATTTTTTGGGCATAATCAACAAGGTTATGTGGTGGACCAAAATGCAAAACAAACTTTACATCTTGGCAATCAACACCACAGCCAAGAGCACTGCTGCAAATGATGACTCGTTTTTCTCCGTCATTTGAGGTTAAAGATTTTAAATACTCATTCTTTTTGTGTGGCCAGGAACTTGCATGGTATATACCAATAAACTTTTCGGTGATGTCAAACGAGCTAAATTGAAACTGTTCGTATAACCATCGACATAAAATTTGCGTACGACAAAAAATCAAAATTTTTGGGCAGTCAACTCCTTCATTTTTGAGTAATTTGATGACCCAATCAAAACAACTTATGGACTTTTCTTCACAATGATATAAAGATAATTTTATGTTTGGACGATCGCTACAGGAAAACACAGTAAAAAATCCATTTTTAGACACACCACATGAAACGCTTATTAAATCAAAGTTATTTTCACCAACAGTAGCACTTAAACAAAGGATAGGAACACTTTCACAAGCAAAACTACGAAGTTCACTGATTTTTCCAAAGGCTTCTCGAAAAGGCTCTTCATCTGAGGCATCACCATGGCCCCAGGAAACAAGGTGTGCTTCATCAATTACAATGCATTTCAAGTGTTTTTGAAAATGGGTCGATGATAGAAGGTCTTTCGCATCAGACTCTAACCAAGACTCAGGTGTACCAATGAGAATATTATAGCCCTCCTCTTGGATTGATTTTACATTGGCAGATGAACTATCAACTCTGCATGCTCTGGTGCCAAGTGAGGAAGAAAGTTTATTTGCAGCGTCAATCTGGTCTTTAATGATTGACTCTAAAGGAGCGATAACAGCCACAATTGCATTGTTTGTGTGTCCTTTCAATTGCTTGCAGACTGATGGAATGAGTCGAAAAATTAAACTTTTACCATATGAGGTGGGTAAAATAGCTAATGTATCTTTGCCTTTCAAAATGTTAATGATAGCTTCCAGTTGTTTTGGCCTGACAATGTAATTTTTATCGATTTGTGATAGTGAATTTTCGACAGCATTTGCCATTCTGATTGATTGATCAATTGATTAGATTGATTGTTTATGGTTTGATTGCACAGGAAAAAATTTTCGATTTCCAAGGTTGGAAATTTCAAGTTTTCTTAGTTGGAAAAAAGATAAAATCCAATGGAAAATCCAACCTGAAAATGTGGGACATTGTCCAAGGTTGGAAATGTTGCATTTTCCATGGCTTGGAATTTTTGAAAATTCAGTTGGAAAAAAGCCAAAATCCAAGCTTAAACAAGGTTGGAACTTTCCAAAATCGAGGTTGAAAAAAGCCAAAATTCAAACTTAAACAAGGTTGGAATTTTCGAAAATCGCGGTTGAAAAAAGCGAAAATCCAAACTTTAACAAGGTTGGAATTTTTTAAAATTCAGTTGGAAAACAAGGTTGGAATTTTCGAAAATCTAGGTTGAAAAAAGCCAAAATCCAAATTTAACAAGGTTGGAATTTTTTAAAATTCAGTTGGAAAAAAGCCAAAATCCAAATTTAACAAGGTTGGAATTTTCGAAAATCTAGGTTGAAAAAAGCCAAAATCCAAAAAGTGATGGCAGAGATGTGGAAAAGAGATCTTAAGCAAGGTTATTGTTTTTGTGAACAGTCACTCGCTAGCCTAGGCTCGATGGCTCCCGGTCAATCTCTCGTTATTGTTCGCACAGATACGTGGTTGATCTTAGATCACTCACACAGCTCAGCAGGGCGCTATTTGAAACTATGACACAAGTACCCTATGTGCTTCACTGTGCGAACTCACTGCGATTGACCGAGGCCGCTCCGAAGCGACGCCTCACCTGACGGAAACTTACAGCTTGACTGCTCACATTATAGTCTAATATCCAGGTTTGCTATACATCAAAACAGTTTTGAGCGAAAAATCGCTTGTGGTTTTCTCATAGGAGCATGCGCAGAAAATGGTTAGAAAAACGTAATTTCCACATGGATTTTTAACGTTTTCCAAACTGTTTGGAGAAACACAAATTTCCAACCCAAAAAGTCTATTTTTCCAATCGAAAGAGTTTCAATTTCATAAAAATGTAATTTCCACATGGATTTTTAACGTTTTCCAAACTGTTTGGAGAAACACAAATTTCCAACCCAAAAAGTCTAGTTTTCCAAGAAAGGGTCTCAATCTTAGAAAAATGTAATTTCCACATGGATTTTTAACGTTTTCCAAACTGTTCGGAGAAACAAAAATTTCCAACCCAAAAAGTCTAGTTTTCCAATCGAAAGAGTTTCAATTTCATAAAAATGTAATTTCCACATGGATTTTTAACGTTTTCCAAACTGTTTGGAGAAACACAAATTTCCAACCCAAAAAGTCTAGTTTTCCAAGAAAGGCTCTCAATCTTAGAAAAATGTAATTTCCACATTGATTTTTAACGTTTTCCAAACTGTTTGGGAGAAACACAAATTTCCGACCCAAAAAGTCTACTTTTTCAACCTGAGGTATCAAGTTTACAAAAATATGTATTTTCACATCGATTTTTGACCTTTTTTTTTCAATTTCCAAACTGTTTGGAAAATAAAAATTTCCCACCCAAAAAGTCATGTTTTCCAACCAGCCTTGGAAAATTGTCATTTCTACATTGTTTTTTTTTCGCTTGATTTTTCAAGCGCATTGGTTTATTCTACAAAACCTATGGGTAATTTACGTTTTCCAAATCACTTTAAAGTAATCGCTCAAATTTCCAACCTTCAATTATAAAACCAAAATTTCCAACCCGAAAATATCGAATTTCCAACCTTGGAAATCGAACATTTTTTCCTGTGTTGATTGGGTCGATCGATTAATTGATTTTATTTGACGACCAACATGCAACAATATATATAGCTACATAGAAAAAAGATGAACTATGAGCTCCACAAATCCAAACCACATCGCCAGTCCACAATGGAACGAAAAATTAGTACAACAGTGTCCTTTTGATAGATATTAAGTTCCTGGCTACAGATATTAAGCCTTTATTTGTTGAAAATAATCAAGAAATACAGACAATTCATTCGAAATCTACTAAAGTTGTCAGATCCATTTCTGCTAAAACCAAAACAAAGCACAGCGAGTGCGAGTCTGTAACATAATTATTTCAAAAATACCACGTGATTCAACTAGCCAATAGAAATCTGCGACCAGATTTGGCATCTACAAAAATACCCGGCTACTCTTTTATTTCTATATTATTTTTCGTTTTAACTAAATGCTATACTTCGAAACCACACGAACAGAGTAGACGGGTCTCCCAGCTAACAAATACAAAGAAACAAAAAAGGGGTTAAACAACAGAATCAACAAAAAACAACAAATCAAACAAGTTCAAAAAACACAAATTTTCAAAAAGTAGGCCCAGAACCCGGTTCGACACCTAAAGTCCGAAATGCCTTGCAGACGCACGGGAAAGAACGAAAAAAGAAAGTGACTGAGAAAACTAACAGACAATACATAAGATCAAAATGTTTTATTTTTTCGAAAATGCAGATGCACTAAAAAATCATTTAAAGATTCTCCAAATTTCATGAAAGTCTCTGGAAATCTATCAAAACACTTTACAATTTGTTTTCGCAAGAAAGATCTTTCAGCTCCCTGATTGAGCATGCGTTTGAATAGTTCTGAAATTCTGGGTAGAGCATCTTCAAAAAGAAGAGTGCATCTAGCATACGTAGGACCTTAGCCCGGATATCCAAGCTCAAAATTTTAGAAAAGAACAAAATTTACCTCAACATACAAAGTTCTAAAATTATTGTGGTTCAAGGGATTCCTTACAAAAAGGAAGAGGATACAGACAAAATCATTGGTGACATTATTACAAAATTAGATGTACCAATACAGAGTTCAGACATTGATATCTCACACCGACAACGAATTGGCGAAAAAGCTGGCATCATTGTCAAATTTGTTAACCGCAAATCAAGAAACGCGTTCTACAATGCAAGGAAGAAACTTAAAGAAAGTAAAATCACTGCAAAATCAATTGCATACACAGAAAACAAACCAATTTACATCAATGAAAGTTTAACCCAACTAAATGGTGAAATTTTTAGATGCGCACAACAAAAGTTACAAAACACTGGGAGGATGAAATGGGTTTGGACTTCGTCAAACGGGGTAATTAAAGCTTCAAGGGGTGAGTGAAGGCAAAAAGATTCATGTTATCAAAACCAAAGAGGATGTGGCAAAACTCGAAATCAACAATCAACCAATGACTCAACAAAATGAACGATCTAAATGAATCATTGAGTAATGATTACAAACTGAAGACCATTATAAAAACACAAACTAATATATGACTAAAATTTTATTAGTAGAAAACTACATTTGCCACATATGCAATAAGCTAGCCCCTACTGACTGTATTTACTGCGAATTATGTAATACCTGGCTTCATAGAACCTGCCTCAAACTTAGCCAAAAGTGCTTTAGGATCCTCGATGCTTACTTCTGTCCACCTTGCTTCCAACCAAATCTTCCTTTCTCCACTCTTACCAACAAAGCTTTCCAATTAAACATAATAAAATTAAAGCCATTGAAAGCCATTGAAAGATTAACCTGTAACTTTTGTGATAAAACAATAAGATGTAACCAAATCAAAGTAGAATGTTCACTTTACTTCAAACCTGTTCATCAATATTGCTTAACCCTATTAGCCCCAAGCTTTTTTGACTTTTGTATCCCGAGGGGGGGGGGGGTAGAATCTACCACCCTCGATTATTTTCGATGTAGAAGAGCTATGGCCATGAAATTTGGTACAGATGTTCTCCATCATGATACAATTTTCCAGGAAGAAAAAAAAAATTGATGACGTCATTCAAAAACTGATGACGTCATCACAAAATTTCCACCTGTCGGAAAAAAACCCAAATATATGGTTTATAAAAATGTCTATTACAGTCGAACCAATAAAGATATTTCGATTCTGTTTGAAGATTCTGAAAGGTAAAAGACTGTTCTTTAACATAATTGCGGGTTTTGCAATTTCAATGAAGATTTTTTCTTAAAATCTATGCTGAAGATGAGTAAAATCTTCATAATTTGATGACGTCATAAATGATGACGTAATCATTTTCAAAAATTTTCTTTAGATTTTTTAAATTTGTATTATCAATGCCTATCACGTGTCAAAATTTAAAAATGATTGAATAAATAGTTTAGAAGTTATCAGCACTTTAAAATTTTGAGTTTTAAGGATTTTAGCTGGGTTTTATGTCATGTTTCACAATAAAGTCATAAAACCTGATCTGGACAACCTATGACCCTAAAATTTTGTACAAGTACTCTTAATAAGATTTTATTAAAAGTCAGAAAGTTTCAAGTTGTTTGAATAATTTTTCTCCGAGATATAAACAAAAGAACTCCAGCGTGGTAGATTCTACCCCCCCCCTGGGGCTAATAGGGTTAAACATAAAAAAGTCAGAAATTAAAAAATTAAACTTGGTTTTGTAACAAATGCTTCACATTTCCATTTCATGAACTAGATCACCATGAACTAACACAAATAAACTACAACTCCTTAATCAAAGATAATTTTACAAACATTAAACACACTGATGATTATTCAAGAATTGACATCCCTAACCTTACATTAACTGATCCTAACTCTGAAGATAACAACAGCATCATTGTAAATTTCTCATATCATAGATTCTTTGAACTATTTAATCTACTTCAGAACAAACAGGTAAGTACCTTCTCTGTTTTTCACACAAATATCAGATCTAGATGAACTCTCATGTCTTCTTAGCCATCTAGATAATCCATTTGATGTTATTGGATTGAGCGAAATTTGGGAACCAGACGACAAAACAAAACACGAAAAGACCTACTCTCTACAGGGATACCATGATTTCCGACTGATCAGAGGAAGAACCCAGAACTCTGGCTGTGGATTCTTCATCAAAGATCGTCTAAGATTCAAGCGATCCGACTTTTCTCCCAATCACCATTGAGGAGATCAAACGAGAGTTGAAAAACATGCCCAACAAGGCCGCAAGCCCTGACTTCTTCAAAGTCAAAGACCTAAAAGCTGCCAATCTGAGCTCGATCTGCATGATATTCAACTACTGTCTCGTCACGGGAACTCAACCCGTTCAGTGGAAGAAGAATAGAACTACTCTGATTCCCAAAAAGCCGGACGGACTCCCAAAGAAAATCCCAAAGAACTCGGAAGTTTTTATACTAGGAGATTTTAACTGTGACATGCTGCGGAGAAACCATCTCTCTTCTGCCGTCCACGATCTATGTAAAGATAAATCGTTAGTTCAGCATGTCGAATCACCGACAAGGGTGACTCAAACTTCATCTACTTTGATTGATCTGATTCTGTCAAATAGTAAAGAGGCAACTGAGTGCCAAGTCATTGACATGGGTTTAAGTGACCACTCACTTGTTTGTATCAAAAGGTCGAAAATTAAAATTCAAAAATCACCAAGGTTTCTCACTTCCAGATCTTTCAAAAATTTCAACCAAGAGGCATTTCTAGATGATCTAGGAAACCTTGATTGGTCGAAAGTAATCCATACAAACAATGTTGATACTGCTGTGTCCCAGTTCAATGAAAATATCCTCGGGATATTAAATCGTCACGCTCCTTTAACCAAAAAGAGGTTGCGCGATTCCAGCCCTCACTGGGTTACAGAAGACCTTCTAGATGCAATAAAAAGAAGGGATTATCTGAAAAAAATTGCATCCAGGACGAAAACTGTTGTTGATTGGAACAGATTCAAAAAACAGAGAAACTATGTCGTTAGTTTGAATAATCGACTTAAAAAGGGACACTATCAACGCGTGCTTGATGAAAACAAGTCAAATTCCAAGAAACTTTGGAAAACTCTAAATAATCTTGTCCCAAATGACAAGAAATCAAACAACTCACCCCAATTCATCACAGATGATAAAGGGGTCGAAATTTCTGACAGTAAAGAAATTGCTGAAAAATTCAATTCCTTCTTTGTCTCAGTTGGCTCAAAGTTAGCAGCTGCATTTAACTTCTCTCGTACTGATCACATTTGTCCGTCTGTCTGCCCTAACTCCTTCATCTTCAGTAATGTCTCTCTGGCGACTGTACAAAAATTGATTAAAGAGCTAGATAATGATAAATCTACAGGACTAGATGGTATTTGTGTCAAATCACTAAAGCTTGGTTCTCCTATCCTCTCGTTCTACCTTTCTCACATCTTCAATCTGTCTCTTAGAACAGGGGCTGTCCCAGAAACTTGGAAACAAAAAAGGGTAACCCCTGTGTTCAAAAAAGGTGAAGTGGACAGTGTCAATAACTACAGACCGATCTCCATCCTCCCAATCACAATGAAGGTTTTTGAGAAAGTAGTTCATGAACAAGTTTCGACTTTCCTTGACAACAATAAGATCCTGAATCCATCACAATCAGGATTTCGATACGGACACTCAACGGACACTGCAGTTATCTGCGTTTCCGATTTCATTCTTGACGAGTTAGCAAATGGAAAGTATGTAGGGGCTGTTCTTGTCGACCTTAAAAAGGCATTCGATACTGTCGACCACCAAATTCTCTTGAAAAAGGTATTCTGTTATGGTATGAGAGATACACCTTTCGATTGGTTCCAGTCATATTTGAGTAACAGAAAACAATGCTCTGTAATAGATGGAACTCAATCCTCAATGGCAAATGAAGAAGCTTATGGGGTACCACAGGGTTCTGTCCTGGGGCCCTTACTCTTCCTTTTATACATCAACGACATCTTTGACTGTATTGACCAACCCAAAACGTTTTGCCATTTATATGCTGATGACACAATCATTGTTCAAAGTGCTCGTAGCCCTATTTCTTTAAAAACAGGACTGGAACAACAGCTTCAGGATCTCAGTGCCTGGTTTTACAACAACAAGCTTTCAGTCAATACTGATAAAACTGAAGTTATCTTTTTCGGAAGAAACAAAAAGGTTAACGAATGCAAAACTCTTCCACCAGTTGTTTTTCAAAACGCTGAGATTGAATGTAAAAGTGCCGTGAAGTACCTTGGTGTCATATTCGATGAGAATATGTCCTGGGAAAAACAAGCTAGCAATGTTCGTAGCAAAGTTTATCTTAGTCTAAACAAGATTAGAAGAATATCACATCTAGTTGATGACAGTACTAAAAATCTACTAATAAACGCTCTTGTATTTCCGCATCTCAACTACTGCCTTAATTCATGGAGCAAGGTGTCTGCTGCAGTATTACGAAAGTTTGATTCTCTTTCTCGGCAGATAAATCAAGTCCACACAATGAATAAAGATTTTCGTCAGCTTTGTGACTATTCTTCTGCATTGATGACTTTTAAAGCTATTAACAATCTTGCTCCCGAATATATTTGTGAGCGTGTAAATCTCGCTAGAAACATTCACGACCACTACACTAGATTAGCCGCTCAGAATAATTTAGCAGTACGGCAAAACAGAAACAGATTTGAAGCAAAAACCTTCGCAAGCTCTACAATTCCTATCTGGAATAACCTACCCAGGGAATGCCGTGATGCTGAATCGATTGTGTCTTTCAAGAGTAGAGCAAGAAAACATTTCTTCACCTAATTCTCCAATTATTTAAAATCCAATTTTCCTGTTCCTTTTTGTTACTGTTCTTGTTCTGTTCGTAGTGGCCCTTCGTGGAAACAATTCTTGAGCTGTCTAAAAGCTCTAGAATTTTTCGGAGCCAGCCACTTAAAACATTCGTTATTATTATTATTATTATTATTATTACGCTTCCAACTGGAGACCGATTACGATTAGTAGCGTCATTGCGAGACTTCTCCATCGTATCCTCGCTAAACGCCTAACTCAGGCGCTTCATCTCAATCCCAGACAGAAGGCTTTCCTTCCCATGGATGGTATTGCTCAAAACACTCTTATCCTTGACTCAGTAATTCAGAAAGCCAGGAAGAGTCGTTCTACCTTATCCATTGTCGGGATAGATCTGAGTAAAGCATTCGACTCGGTATCTCATCATAGTCTGACCAGAGCACTTCGGCGGCACAAGGTAGAAGAACAGATGATCGACTACATCATCAACACATATACTGGCGCCACAACGAACATCTCATGCGGGCCAGTGAAACTTGACCGAATCCGTCTCCTACGGGGCGTCAAGCAGGGAGATCCCCTCTCCCCCATCTTGTTCAACCTTGTCCTCGATGAGCTATTCGACCTCCTCCCCCCGTGGATAGGAGCGAAAATCTCAGACTCAATTGCCAACGCTCTCGCTTTCGCCGATGACATCATTCTCCTGGCTGAAAGTCATGCAGGAATGAACCGGCTCATTGAAATCTTGGCCGACTTCTTCCGGAAGCGGTCTATGTCAGTCAATGCCAAAAAGTGCTTCTCCTTTCGGTTCCTTCTTTCCAAGAAAGACCGAGTGATCGTCGTCAGTCGCGAGCGGTCGTATTCCATTAACGGAAAACCAATTCCATCTAATACTTATGATTCACCCTTTAAGTACCTAGGGATTAAGTACGACCCAAGGGGAAAGTTGAAACCCAGCTTGACCGAATTCGAATCAATGCTAGGTAGGGTTAAGGGCTCCCCCCTGAAACCCCAACAGAAATTAACT
This sequence comes from Clytia hemisphaerica, assembly GCF_902728285.1. Classification (NCBI taxonomy): domain Eukaryota; kingdom Metazoa; phylum Cnidaria; class Hydrozoa; order Leptothecata; family Clytiidae; genus Clytia; species Clytia hemisphaerica. The sequence continues at coordinate 11,373 of NW_027103403.1, forward strand.
CTGTTGCGAGACAATGTGATTCCTAAATTCACCCACCAGCTTGTCCTCGGACGAGTTACGAAGGGTCTGTTACAATCATTCGACTTGGCAATACGCAAGACGATCAAGGATATCACAAGACTCCCAAGCGACACTCCGACTATGTACTTCCACGCTCCAATCTCGACAGGAGGACTCGGTTTCGGCAAATTCGAGGAGACGATTCCACGCTACACCTTGAAACGTCTACGAAATCTCGAAAACTCAACTGATTTAGCCGTACGTGACCTCGCCAACTCGACTTACGTACACGATCTGCGCCAGAAACTGCTAGCAATGATCAACAAGCACACTGTCGAGGATGCCCTGAATTACACCAAAAATCAACGTATTGGCAACCTGTACGACTCTATTGACGGCAGCCACCTAAGGGAATGTCTATCCAACCCGAACGGTAGCACCAGGTTAAACTACGCGCCAAGACACGTCACCGGGAAGTCTTACATCCGACTAATCCAACTTCGAATCAACAGACTCCCAACGCTCGAAAACTGCAATCGAGGTAGAGCTAACGACAAAGCCTGTAGACACTGCCAACTATACCAAGAGACAGTCAACCACATATTGAGCAGATGTCCAAGGACGCGCGCGTTACGTATTCGGCGCCATGATTCTATCGCCAAGCTTCTACAAATTGCTTGCGAGGCCGCCAATCTTCGAGTCTTATACGAGCACCACATCCGTATAAACAATCAACAACTTCATAAACCTGATCTGATTGTTGTCCTCGGACTCCGCTACTATAATAGACGTTTCCATCGTCACCGGCAGAATGCGAATACATGGTAATACGATCACCTTGAATGGCAACTGGGACCACAAAGCTCAAATTTACAACTCTGAGCCTGTCAATGACTATGTCCGCAATCTTACTGGTCGAGAAGATATCAAGCATGCCGCCTTGATTATCTCTATACGTGGAGTCTGGTGCGCCAAGAACGACGACTTATTCAAACGGCTTGGCATCGCCAAAAAGTACAGGGAACTGATGGTTATCAGGGCAATGGAGTGGGGATGTCGACTTTGGTCGACATTCATGCGCACGACTTGAGACGAGATGAAAGACGAGGAGTATATGTGGTCGAACTAAGATCTGTTCGGCCCGGGCACACCCCTCCTCAGTGCTAAGGAAGTGGTCAACTAGCACTCCTTCGTGGGTCATTTAGGTAGACCTTAAGTCACCTAGACCGAATACACTTCCGTCCCCACGACCATAGCACGAAGACAGATGACAAGCTTAGTTATTTAAACAACTTTTGTATCATATCGAATTGTAAATAATAGGCTAGAAATAGAATATATTGATATATTTATATAAACTGAAGTTTGTAAGGGCACCGACCCGTAAATAAGGAAAGAATATATACTTAAATAGCCAAATGCCTCGTCATCTAATTAGTGATTTACTTTGAATATTATAGCCTATACGTGAAGGGCCAAATAGCGGGCTCCATGGGCTCCAATAAGCCTCGTTCTGACGAGCAAAAAGTACTGAAATGCTAGCACTGTTGGTTTTGTAATTTCTTTTACGTTTGAACACTGAAGAGAGAACATCAAAATTCCAAAGCGAGTAGGAGATGTTGTTTATTTGGAGTCTGGCGAGTATGAAATTCTCACTCGTGAAGAAAACGGTTCATTGATGTTCCAGCGCCGAAAACTCTACAAAGTTCGCTACCGAAGAAAAATGCCAACATGGCTAGAAAATATCGAGTCACAAGACCAAAAAGGTGAAAAAACAGACAAAACAGTTAACTCAAAAGTGCAAGTCAGTAAGAAACTAGCATCGGATCAAAACAAAAATATTTTTGTACAAAATATTTAGTTGTTCAAAAGTTTTAGTTTATAAGCAGAATAAAAATATGGTTCATACGATTCAATTTCCTAGCTACTCATGTTTGTTGATTTCCCTGAATCCATGTAATCCATGTAATAATTTAAAACTTGATACTTAAATTTCGATGACTTTTCGAACTAAAAACAAAGGATGGAGCACCTCCCATCCAGGTAGAACGAAGGGAGCAAGGGCTTACAATTGATTATGCTTCAAAACGACGGTCCCCGACGAGGGCTAAAGGGTTTGAAACACGGTAAAAAAAACCAGCTTGCTCAAATCCTCATAAATAAATGCCGATTTTTAAAATAGGTGAATCGCCTTCCACCCAGGCCTCCCACCCTAGAGTGTGCTCAAAATTCAGAAATGCCAATTGAATAACCAAGGGAGCAAGGTCTTCCAAATAATTATGCTTTAAAACAACGGTCCTCAACGAGGGCTAAAGGGTTTGCAGGAATAAATCGGCTTGCATTTTTATTGTACCCACGAGCGCACCCATTCCATATCTTTCGCGATAATGTCCAAAATGGTAGCTTCAGCTGTGTGGACTAAACGAAAGGGAATTCTGCTTTTAACACCTTAACCTTCACCTTCACCTTGGAATTGTCTGATGGCTCATATTTTCTTTTCTTGATGGTCGATGGTATAAAAGCTGTATATCAAATCTTCCGAAATAGGTATGTACATTTTGCATGTGTGATATATATAATGATAGCGAGAATAAGATTTGTAAACCTCGTTTATAGCTATATAAACTATAAATAAGAATTGACCCTAAAAATATGGGACAAATGAGCACCAGTTGCCAGTTCCAAGTGTATATAATATACAAGGGTTGCAGTGTTGCTTTGGTTCTATAGGAGATATCTATAAGCAACACCGGACTGACACCGGACTTATTGTGTCCGGTGTAGCGAAAGGATACTTTTTGCCACCGGACAAATACACCGGACGACAGTCCGGTGCGTCGGCAGGGTCCTGTGTTTTTTTGATCGGTCCCTTTTTTTGGAACAGTTTGGCCGCAGAAGATGATATCATTCACCAGGATGCAAGTGAAATATTTCAATCTGCAGATCTAGGACGGGGGTTTGGTTATTATCAGTTACTGTAGGGTTAAGATATTGGAGCTTCTGGAGCTTGAGAGTCACAATATAATCTTTTAGTGGCATTCTCTATTCATACATATCCTGAGACTTAATTTATTTAGGATCCCTTAGGCAGAGGAGGGATCCTTGTAGTAGGAGCACTGGCTGACTGGTAGGGTTGGGAACTGTATTAATGAAGGTCTGTAAAGTACACACTATAAGTATTTAATTTCATCATTTCTGTTCAATAGCAGGGGATATACTTTTTCAAGAGAATTTCATCTCAGTGAATATAGTGCTTTGTTTGTTGTACATTCAATTCAATTCAATTCAAAACATATATTTACCCGAAGGAAGGGACACCAAGTTTAGAAACCTAATTACAAATGGTGCAACCTACGTACCATGGTGCAACATCAACATGACGTACACATTTTTTTTTTTATAAGGAACCTTAACTTTGCTCTGAGCCTGGAGTTCCTTATTTTTACAGAGAATTTCAGCCTCAAAGTTCCTTATCGAGTTCCTTATTTACATAGCTGCTAGGTCAAATGAAAATGGGTGGTTTTATGGAAACATCGACTATTTCAACAAAGAACTTGGAGAATACAAGATAATTGCTAGTTCAAGTGAAAACTCTTACTGTTCCTTAAGACTTGTTTTCTTATCCTCAGCCTGGGCAGTTCCTTAACAATTCCTTATTTTTTGGACCATTTTCAGCCTCGAGTTCCTTATAAACGTGCTCCTTATATAAAAAAAAACGTGTACCACTTGCATTAGCCCTTAAATGAATGACCTGACTGGTCATTAAAATACAAACAGTATAGACTTAAAACTTGTAGGTATATCAAGTTACGGGATTTCGAGTACGGGCCGATTTTACTCTCGTTTTGAGTGGTTTCATTTTCGATTTCAAGCCAACGTCTTAGCAACGGGCTGCCCGCCCATAGTTACAGGGGTTTGTGCAAAAAACTAAACATAGAAAATTTTCCAAATATATACCCCATTTCGATTAATGCAATGAAAAATGAAACTTTTCTCACTTTTTTGTACCTAGATTCTTCAAAATGAAAATGTTTAAGATTTAAGTTCTTCTTCTATTCAATGATTTTTTAGGGCACTTTATTGACAATCTAACTCTCACATCAAATTCTGGCTTTCTTCAGTAAATTGAAGATGAGTAATAACCTAAGCCACAGATCACGGATTGAAACAAATATATTAAGGGTGGGATTTTACAGCCAGCGGTCGTGCAAGGCACTGAGAGGCCATGGGTGCCAAAAAGAAGGTCCATTTAAAATGCGGCAACCTCATTGGTAGGAATTTGATAAACAGCTACAAAGGAGCGCTGTGAAGCAATCAGTAGAAGAGACCACTTTCGTTTTTGTTGCAGATTTTGATATAAACTTCTCTCAGGGATTACTTGTCAATGTACATGTACACATGTGTTGTGTCGACTTATCAGAATTGTGTTGTTGTAAAGGGGAAGATAAAAGAGGTAAGACTAGCCTAGTTTCTAATCCTCATATAGGAGTTTTAAAAGCTTAGACTGACAAAGTTAAATCAAAACAAAATGGTAGAATAGAGCTGTGAGCGGAGCTGCGTAATTCAATTGTTTTGAAATTAATTTTGCTGCTTTGGTTGGTCAGTCATCTGATGGCTATGCAAGTTTCCCTCCACTGATGCAAGTTACCCGACTTCATAGTATGATTTAAAAACCACAGCATAAATTTGGTGTACAGTCTGATGCATCTGCACGCTTCAATTAGATGCATTGTGCAGTGCATGATCTAGGAAGTTCGGTGAAAAAACCTAGATATTTACTTAGCTGTTTGTACCCACCAGGGAGGGCAAATTTTCAGCTGTGTTTGTACAATATTTTAATTCATTTAAAAATGGACCGAATATATAGCAAAAGCATGAAAAAAATTACAACTGTGACTTCAAAGAGGATATATGAGCTAAGCAATGGATTTCAATTTCTAAACATACTAAAACAGAATGTCAGAATCAAATATCAAAAACTTTGAGTAGCCACGATGATTTTCAAAATTCTTTTTAGCCTCCATACTGGATCAGGGGGTACCAGACATCGTGACTTATAGGCTGTGGTGGGTCATATTTGATTTTTGCAGTTAGTACCTCTTACCTAAGGGGGGTCTTGACCCCTCTAGAAACTACGGTGATAAAAACTAATTACGCACCAACTGATCCCCATGTTGGTGGGTTATTTGAAATTACCCTACTAGGTGAACAACCGTAGTACAGTGGTAGAGCATCCGGCTACGGTTCGCAAGGTTGTGGGTTCAACCCCCAGCCGGGTCATACCAAAGATTCCCAAAATGGTACTTGATGCCTCTCTGCTTGATGCTCGGCATCTAAGAGAAGGATCAAGGGTAAGTGGAGAAATCCAGGGAGAAAGAGTGGCGCCCTCCCCTACCTTCGGGTAGATAGCTATCGAAAGAGGAGCCTTCGGATCGCCTCCGACTGCGGTCGCAGACTTACTACTTACTAGGTAAAGGTATCCAAGTTTCATGAACTATTCTGCTGCTTTTTTACTGCTTGTAAAACTAAGTTTTTAACTCTGTTGACAGTCTAGTTTTTTAGTATTTATGTTTCTGTTGTGTACTGTCTGGAACTGGTATGCAGCAAAGTATTTTCCCTTGAATCCATGTTTGTATTGTTTATATTTTTGACTCAACCAATCTTATTCTTATTGCAGGGATGTTGGTTACATCGTGTATCCTGTAAGGCACTTATCAAGATACTCACTGAATGCTTCCTTCGAACTTGAACAGTTGAATTTGAATTGTCATTATATTGGATGATATGATTTAGAAGACCTTGGCCATGCACAATTAAATTTTCACAATTGACTTGCAGCTTCATTCAAATTTTCGATGACCATGGGTTTATTTCATTTTGAAGAGCAATTGTATCAAACAATTAGGACATAATATTCTGCTATGAGATAACTTCTTCAGTAATGGAGTTGAAAAATATTTGGACATTCAAAATACTTCGTGGTAATTTTTTCAGGAAAGATCAAGGGATCTTTGAAAAATCAGAGAAGAAAATGTTTAGTTACTTGAATAAAGATTAGAATTCTATAGATAACCTTTCCTTTTTTCAATGTTTTATTTAAATTATCAGAAATTATTCAAAAAAAGGTGAAGTATTGGAAAAGGAATTCAAAAAGCATCGCTTCAAAATAACTAACTGCCTCTCTACCTATTAGATTTTACTTTGCAGCTTGAAAACAAAAGATGAGGTAGTAGTTATATGTCTTCTACAATGATGTGAAGGCTTTGCTGCTATTATCCTGGTTTAGCATGCATCACACTGTTTGTAATTGCCTGTTAGATTTTATTTTTTATAACATAATTATAATAGTATTCAAGATTTTTTAGCCTTTTTATATCTTCATCTTAAATATCAATACACTGTTGTTTCAGTGTTCTTAAATCTCTTATTATAGACCACTTTTCACTTTCAATGGAAGGTCACCTTTTCTCTCTACAGACCTAATAAATTTTGTTAGATAGTACAATACTATGTAGAAAATTGATTTACCCTTATTACACATAGAAAGTTTTACTTGATTAAATTAGATTTTTTAAATTCTTTTTTCCGCAGAATGTCCCAAACAATACACTTGAAAGTTTCACTGCTTTTAAGGCTAGGTATGATATGAAAATTTAAATATCATAAGAGTGCTTGTATTTGTGACTCCTCCATTGTAATGAAATTGACTTTAATGATTTAGATTACAATTTTGAGAGTGAATCATGGGTCCGAAAAAAAGAAAAAGTTTTGTCAAGGGTAAAGGTTGTCTTTCAGAAAGTTTTAAGGCTGCTGTACGTGAAGTTGCGTTAGCAGACCCATACGTTGTTGAGAGGATGCCAGAGCTGCTTGAAATGGAGAAAAATCATCAAAAAAAACTTGAAAAAAGTAAGAAAAGATGTTCCAAGCGAAAAAGGTTAGTTTTCATTTTCCTAAAGGTTTGAACTCTTTTTTGCAAGAAGTGATCGATTGGTTTTTAGTTTGACTTCACTTCAAGCTGTGTTGTATTTTTAATGTCAAATTTAAGATATTTTCAGAAGCTTGTAAATGAAGATTGCAAAAGAAACGATTTGGTGTATGGTCTTTTAAGCATGTTTTCTAAACTTCAAAATTTGAAGAAAAATTAAAGAAATTCTGTATTTGGCTAGGATTCTCTTCCCATGAAAAGTTTTTGTGTTTTTTTTTATTGCCGAATACGGATTTCAGCTGGAGACATTGTAAATAAAGAATTGGTGATTTATAGTCTAATTTCAAAACAAGGATAATAATATGTGACATAATCTTGCGATGGTTATGTCTTGCATTTGCTCCCCATTCAACACTGCTCTCTTTTTTTCATTTCAGAGAGAGTCGTGGTAGCTGTCTTACTTTAGACTTCGATGATGATGATGATAATAATGATGATAAAGTCGCACCGGAAGAGAAGAACACATTCACGCTCACATTCGATTCTGATGATGAAAGTGTTAGTCGCTTTGTTTGGATCTTTAATAAGAGAGCTGAATGAATTTCATTATCATTTTCAGTCTTGAAATTTTGAATGTATTGAGCTTTTGCTTTAAAAAAATGAACAGAGTAAGACTCATTTTAGTATTTTTAAAACTAAAATGTTATCCAGCCTGAGAAAAATTCATCTTTTGATTATACTTTGAATAATCTTTTTTTGCTGACTTCAAAATATTGATCTATATTTTGCATAATGATATATTACTTCATTTCATTCATATTCTGTATTCTCACCCAATGTTAAATCGCATGTTTATTTTTATTTATAAACCTATTTTATATGATTTTTAGGTTTCAGTATCTTCACTGCCTGTTGTCCATGCCCAAGATAATGATCCTGGTCATAGCGCTGACGAGCCTGGTCCTAGCTTCGAAACTCCAGATCCAAGTGGCAGGGATCACTTCAATCAAACTAATTATAGCGATTCAGAATCAGAGTATAATCATGTGTGTTTTCCTTTACCTTTAACTCAATACCCAACCGTCATACAGGGTGATATTTCAATTTTGATCTTCGGTTTGTGGTGAGGGGGACTGACTGAAAAGTTGAAATAAAGATGAGACAACGATAAATTCAGTAGTAGTTTCAAGTTTTTTGGTACTGAAGATTCTAAAGTATGAATGAACTGAGAAAAAAATCATAATTTAATTTAGGAAAATTAAAAAAAGAGAATGAGGTTAGTGTATCAAAGCAGTTGGGGGTGTTGAAATGTGGGGAATTTAATAATCCAGACGATACCAGATTTTTTATATTCAGGTTGAGCATTAAATTCATATTAAGTTTGTTATCGCTAAACTTACTTGTAACGGTTAGTGGAACAAAGCTTTTTATCCCATTCTTTCAGGTATCTGTAGAAAATGACGACGAGGTTGTTGCTGATTCTCTTGCTTATCAGATAGCTCTAAGGAGACAGAATTGTTTGGTGCCCGTTGATTCCAGGCTATTGAAAGTGGCTATTCCCGATTTTGATGAAAAGAAGAAAAATCTAAAGGTTCATCATTGTATTTCATCTTTTTTTAGCGTCCATACGACATTTTTATCAAAGCTGCTATATCCAGAAAGCATACCCAACCCAATTTTAAGGTTTAAGAATTTTTCAAGCGTAATTAAAAGCTAGTCTTACCAAAAGCTTTGTATTTATTAAAAAGGAAAATCAATGTGTTTTTAAAATTTATATAAACTTAAACTGAGTTTCAAGACCTTGCGGAAAATTGTTCGTAATGATGTCTTTTGTGACTTTTTGCAACCTTAGGTAGAGCTTATTTTTATTCAGAATATATTTTTTAAACTTAAAAGTCATTCTAATGTGGATTTCAACGGTAGAAAAACTTGTAAGTGTACTACAAAGTGTTCATTGAATCACCCTGTTCAATCCTGGCCATATATTTTATCCCGTAAGAACAGAATTTTTTGGCGGACAGGGGTGTCTTGCCTTAAAGAATAGAGAAAAGAATGCTGGAGTAAGATGGATATTCATTTATTTTTTATTTAGCGTAACAAATATTTGATTGCTGGACGGAAGTACTTCCAACAGAGTGAGGAAGCTGACGATGGTCGGTGGATATACTTTTGCTCATGTCGTCCATCAAATTCAACTTACATCGAATCTCTCTCTTTTCAAGCTGACATCACGCAAGACAATGAAGGTTAGTTTTAAACACACACGTAAACGAGGGTATTATATATCTATAATCAAAGAAATTTTTGAAATTTCGCTTGTTAAATCTCCATTTAGAAATGTTGTTGATTTTTTTTCTCAATTATAGTGCTTTCCGTATTCCTGTTAGACTTGGTTTTAATTTTTAGATCTCTGCATTCACATCAGAGCTCTGAAACCAATCATTGCTGAAATCGATTATTGGGAAGTGGACGAAAGTATTATAGGTATGTATTTGATATTGATTCACATAAAGTAACTTTTAATTTACACAATGCTAGATTGATACAAAATGACAAATAAATGCACCAACCTTTATAATATGGTCTGTACCACCCCGACCACGGGCGTTATATATTTTAATATTAAGTGAACAAAAAAGTAAAATCAACACAGTTTGTTTTTTACGATATTTCGTTCTATTTTCAGAACTTCATCAGGTATAATACTGCACAAGCGTTAACACATTTTTAAATGCTACAAAAATCAGTGATGCGTAAAAAAGGCGAGAAATAAAAAATTCTAATGAGGAAAATTCTATAGGGCATAAGAAAATGTTAAAAAGATTAAAAATAGGTGCGTGCGATATATTACAACGTTAAAACAGTACAATAATTGATGAAAACAACCCGTGGGAATAATTCGAAATAAAACTAAAAATTTTTTTTAACAAAAAAGGTTTCGAATTAGCACAGTAAACGCAGTGGAAATTAAAACGGAAAATTAAATGCTCGTGTCCCCTTCTGGTTATCAGGACAAAAAGCAAAACAAAAAGAAATTACGGAACAAAACATGGGAACACCTGATACTAGTAGAGCACACAACTGTGCTGTAGGCATGCCCGTAGGTCATACCAAGCAGTCCAATATAATATATATTCATAGTCCAATATAATATATATATAATATATATCCAATATTTTAATATTATATATTCTTCGGTCAGCGAAGAAGAGTTTGATACAGGCTAACCTTTATATGATTCTAAAATTATATTTACGTGACTTCTTATATAGGCATAGCAAAAGCATAAATAAGGATCAACACATAATTTTGCCAAAGTTTTTGTTTATTTATATAAAGAATGTGCACTTGATTGAAGAAATTAACATTTGTTTATCATTATAATATCATATTGTAACCTTTTCCACTCGTTTCAGCGTATCAAGAAAGTTTCGTTCAGGTAATATTCTGGAAACAATTTGAGAATTTTATGTCTTTTCAGAAAATTTTGTTTTTGAAAGGGCACCAGTTTCTTAATAACTATTAATCTTTTCGATAAATAATTAGAGTTTATTTAGCCAAGTAAGCTTCAGGCTCGCTTGCTTCTTACTCCGATGTCTCTTTGCCATCGAAGCGCGAAACTATAACCGTTAGCGAGCGTCGAGCTTGCATGGCTAAGTGTATTTGGTGAAACGAATTTGATTTCGAGGGCTGAAAATAGTGAAAAACGTTAATGCGTCAATTTAGCATAGAAATTTATTCGAAAGATATGTGGGAGCCTTTCATAAATTATTTGAGTGCAATGACTTCCTCGTTTTAAAACCATTGCCAGGTTCATGAAATCCCTTGAATCTTGAATGGTTTATTTTCATAAATAGAGTCCTTTGGGACTCAATGATCATTGCAATATTTTTAAAACGAGGTGAACGTTGCTCGTGACATAACTTATGGAAAGACCTTTTATACTGCAACAAAGTTTTGCTCCATTCATTGTTTTTTATTGTTCTTTGCTTTGTCAGGAAAATGAGATCACGGATATTCTTCACGACAAAGGAAAGGTTCTCGTTGTTTTTGAAAGTTCCGCTGGAATAGTTACCAATGAAAGAGCAAAGCTTCATTGTTGTGTGTGCTCTAACTCTTTTTGTGTTCATTGTGGTGAAATTCGTCGCAAAAGGAGTGAAGAAAATCGTGAAGAAAACCCTGGGTTTCTCAACGAATTTTTGGATACCAGTCATACTCCCTCAACCGAAAGAGACTTCAAACCAAAATCAGTAATGAATATCCCATTTTACCCTGACGAAAGGATGGAAAGAAATCTCCGTATTCCACCTTCTTCGTACCTACCATTGGAAGATTCCTATTTGGTCTGTCAGGAAGAATTATATTGCTGCTCAGAGCTTGTGACTCGAATCGTTACTCATCGAGTCAAACTTTATACAAAAAATACTCACTACGAATGCGTTGGTGAGTTATGTTATCATGAAATTAAATTATAATCATCTTATTTTGGCAACATAAAACTACAATTGTTTTTGGAACAACGGGGGTTTGCAGAAAAATCGTTTATAGGGAATGGAAGATAGGTGGCCAGGAGTATCAAAAAAAAACTCAATGTCTATCATTGGGCTGATCATTGGCCGTCCCAAGAAAAATTTCTTTCTGGAAGATCCCAGTCCTATGAGAATTATTAAAAGATCGACATGTTAGCAAATAAGAACAAAATACAATGAGCAGCTGAGCCTTGCCAGTGCTTATAGAAAATATTTAACGTGTTTAACTTATTAAATGTTTGTCCTGAGTAATTTATTACTTCTAGTGGCTTAATTAAATTTTGCAAGTTAATAGATGCGAGGACAGCTTGTAACTCCAGTTTTATTCGTTTAGTGAAGGACAAACATTGCACACACTGTGGTTCCACGCATCATTATGACGGTTTTGACGACTCAATTTTGAATATGGGAAAGTTTCTTATCCACTACTCTCTACTACGAGATTACATGAACCATTTTCTGCATGGAAAAAGGTTAGAATAATATTTCAAACCTTTTTTCCTTTTAAAATAATAGAAATTGACAAAATAGTTACTCTTTTCACAAAACAGCGATTGTAAATTTCTCATAAAGATTTTCAACGTAATATGTTATACCTTTGATAAATTTTTAATTGTGTTACTGTATTATTTTTCAGTTGTACACTTGATGGTTACTTCAAGATCTTTTGTTTGACGCAAAAAAGCTCTGGTCATCACAAAGTCGATCTGACTTACAAGGATTTTAAAGATTCTTGGTATGGCTTTTTAAGTTTGCTGGAGATTGATTTTGCGGCTGGATCAGTATGTGGTAAATGTGGAACAGAACCTGAGCATATTGTATGCGATGCCACAGGATTGAGCCACCAGAAGAAATTTTCAACACTGGCCTTACAAGAAAGACCCTCAAATATATACATACCAAAGTATTCGTATGTACTGCGTTTTTTGTTTTATACCCTTACGATTTTCAGTCTTCTTGATAAAATCAACTTCTGTTTGGACCACCAAAAATTCAACGAGACCTTCAGTTTAACTTTTCGTCTTGTGCTCTGTATTTCAAAAGTTCATCGATTAAATCATCATTAGTTTCAAGTTGGACATCGTCAGAACTTATGCCCTTTTTTAATTTGTATAGCGTAATATGTTTCAAACTATTATACGAGACAACTGAAATTTTTCCGCTTTAAACTGCACGCTAATTTAATAATTTTTTACTTTTTCATACGGTATTTAGAAAGAATTGGAACTTATTTTTATCACCTTAGTGAACATGCTGACCGGCTGGCCATTAAAGAGAAAGTGTTAAGAGACTCTTTTAAAGACTGGGCAACAAAATCAAAGTCTGTGACTTTCATGAAAGGGATGAAAAAATTGTACCCTACTATACACCACGTAATCGAGTGGTCAATCGACACGTTTGGAGATGATATTCCAAAAGCAATGAGATTGTTTTTCCGTTGCCTTTATTCGTCCAGTCCAGTTTGCTCATATTTTGAAGAACGTGATTTGGAATTGAGTTTGAAGTTGCTCCAACCGAATTGTAAAAGTGATTCGAGACTTATGAGGCAATTTCAAATTCGACTGCCACTTTTGTTCAACGTGTTGAACGCTGCTAATCTGGAATCCTGTTTCCCTGAAACGAAATGGAAAGGATTACTGCTTTACCTCGCTGACAAGGCTGAAGTTCCTTTCAATAATGCCAAGGATTTGAGCACCTCCGATGAATTCGATGAGAATGAACTCAGCAGGTATCATCGACAGTACTATTAGTATGATACCATTTTAACTTAAATTGTACATTTTAAGTTTCTAAATATGTTTTCTACTGTACTAAGCCCTGATTGTTATTATGTAATCACGTGTGGAGGATAGCTTTTGTAGATTTCCGTCTATTTTTCATGTATTGCTTTAGCTTTCCAAATCTACCAATCCGAAGATCGAGGGGCAACTTCGAACAGGACAAACGCAACCTTAAATACGATAGTTGCAGGAAAAATTATAAAGGGCACCCAAACTTGACATCTGGAATATTCACGATATATTGTCCACATGGTATGTTTATATTATATATATGTATTTATTATATACCTGTAGGCAAAAACAGCCATTGAATAATTCCTGATATACCATGGCTATTATACCACGGTAGAATTTTTTTTTCAAATTTTGCTTTCAAAGTTTGAGTTTTTTTGTTGCTCTTGTTGTTATCAAAGAAATTCATTAAAATAAATCTATTGTCAATTTCATAAACAAATTTTATGACTTAAAGTAATTAAGAAAATCATTAAGAAAGACAAACATTCGAACGTTCGATTATGGGAGTGTTTTAAAAGTGAAACGTTTAGCTATTGACATAATTAATGTTTTATTTTTGCCTCTGGGTATATAATAAAACATATATTCAATATGTTTTCGTTGGTTATTGGATTTATTAACCCTCGGTGATGTATATTCAACTCGGCTTCGCCTCGTTGAATATTACATCACCTCGGGTTAATAAATCTCAATAACCAACTTTCACCCATTGAATATCTGCTTAGTGTACAACTTCTCCAAACTATTTTAACTTCGTAGAATTGGTATGGTATGATATGGATTTTTGGGGAAAATCTATGTGCGATTAAATATCACAATATTTTCTTTTGGTTTAGGCATATGCTACGGTTTCCAAGTTATGGCTAAGGAAGAATCTCCCAATGTGCCATTCACCATATTCAGGACAAGGTTTCAAAAATGTAAGCTTTTGTATGCTAAAAGTAAAATGCCCGTATCTATCAAATAAAGGATAATTAATGTTTCACTTTAACTTTGCATTATGGATACACGTTTTTTTAATCAAGAAAGTATGTGACACTATTAGGGTTCAAAGCGAAAATTTATTTTGTTCTAGAATAAACATTAAGGTTTCTCAGGAAATTAGACCAAAACACTCGCAAAATGCTGAAAAAAGAGCTTGTTTAAAAAATGTTTTAGAGTATTTTGTATTTTATTTTCCAAACCTTTTGCAGTGCACATAAATTGTTTACAGAATGTATGTTCACTTTCCTAAACATTTATTTTCAGCACCTCGATACATAGTATACGACAATAATTGTAGCCTTCACGCATATTGTCTCAATAGAGACCCAGTATTCTTTCGCGAGACCAAGTTCCTTGTCGATCGTTTCCATTGGAAGAATCATACTGGTAAGAACAGCATTTACTACGTGGTTGATTCTTATTTTTGGTGTAGTGAAGTTCTATTCAGTTCGTCATCGATAGTTTTAATTGAAACATAAGATTGTGGGTGTTTATGACCATCAGTCAAATAGTGAATTTTGATAATCTTTTCGTGTTATTCAACTCAATAAGCCTAGTTGCCCGGAAAGAGGAGAACTTTTTTTCAAAAATCTACTTTATCATTTTGAATAAAGCTTCAAATTATGCATAAGATATTACATAAATGGATTTTTTAAATTTCAATTTCAGCTTGCGGTACAGGCTATTGCATGAACATCTATCATGAACTGGAATGGCTAAATAGCCAGATCAACGAGCAGCAAAATGCTTCTACTAAAGGTCTAAAAACACAGCTTTCTTACATGCGACCTGACCATTTTATGTCGCATTGTAAGTTTTTCCTATGGTATCGAAATTCATTGAAACAAGACTTGCTGTAGGCTTGGTTGCCCCATGAATTTATTATATACACCGGATAAACAACAAGCTTAGTTTTCATTGATTTCTCATACTCTAGCTATGTCCGTAGTAATGACATTATTATTCACTCTCCTTCCTTCATTGCATTTTTTTGTATGAGAAAATGAGAATTAAAATTTTCCTTAGAGAGACAAACGCATCAAAGTAATTGCTAATTATGTGTTG
The DNA here is from genome assembly GCF_902728285.1 of Clytia hemisphaerica. Classification (NCBI taxonomy): domain Eukaryota; kingdom Metazoa; phylum Cnidaria; class Hydrozoa; order Leptothecata; family Clytiidae; genus Clytia; species Clytia hemisphaerica. Next base: position 26,672 of record NW_027103403.1, read on the forward strand.
TTATGACGTTTCAAGTTGCAAAAAAGAAGCAAAACATTCTATGTATGAAAAATTTAATGTTGACACCAGAAAATTTCAACCTTTAACCTTAATGAAACCACCGATCCACCACGGGCCTCCAAAAGACTTTCATACCAATGCGAAGCCAAGTCACTCTTGGCTCAAGAAGGCTCACTAATATATTTCAATTTTAGCTCTCCTAAGAAAATTGTTAGAAAGATATTGTCAACTATAATTTCAATATCATTTTAGGCCTTTTTGTTTAATTCTTCTTGTCTAATGTCTTTTTTTGTCACAACAGATTCAATACATGTATCCGTTGAATATTTTCGCTTTTATTTTCAAATTTTCGGCGAGTAAAAGTACAAGAAGCTAAAGGTTCTTTTTAGAATTGAGATTATTAATCATTTTTTTTAAATCAGAGAATTTCAAGCCGCCATGACAGTTGTCCTTTACGGACATGGCTCGATCCACGATTGTGGATACTTCGCTCTCCACCGTTTCATGCGTTGTTCATCCAGTGTATATAATAAATTCATGATTGCCCCTCTCCGGATCATTTGGTATTTTGATTATAAATTTGTCATCATTTAGTATAATTAATATCAATTTAATTGTTGTATGTTCCAGTAGATAATTTAAAAAAAAAACCGAACCTATACAGGACAAAAAATATTTTTTAATTCATTTTCATCCAAGCAGGTGACTGAAAAAAAGGCGATTTTCTTTGTCTTGTGAAATGTATAAGTTTCCATGAAATTTGACTTCCACTTCACCAGATCTGATCTATAGTCACAATGGTTTTTCACTTCGCAGACATTGTCTTTGCCATTTGCGCTTTTGTAAAGTTACAACAACTGCCCCACTTAGTGGTGTGGGCGTTCAAAAATAAAAAATATCGAGAATGAAGAAATTTCTTGGAAGTAAATTCCAATTGCATCTCGTTAAGGGAGGAAACCCAGCAAAAAAACGGTCTATTATCGTTTCAATAAAAATAAGTACCGTAGGTTGGGTTTTACCTAGACCAATACGAAGCCTTGCACGAGCAGACAACCCATACACTAAGATTCAATTTCTGGCGATTAAAAGACTACGAGAATCATCCAGGGGATAGTAAAGAATGGGTGACCAAAACATTAATTGATGGAACTTGTACCTGTCGATTGTGTAAAAAGTAAGTTTATTTTTTTTATTACCTTGCATAAATGATATTTTTTTAAATAATTAAGTTTCAGCGAATGAAAGTTAGTAAATTACCTAAATGTTTTATCGTAAATCGTTAGATCGTGCATCTAAATTACACCAACCCGAGAAAAATGGCTCTGGTAATCGATAGCCTTATCCATTTAGATTTAGGTAAGAATTTTCGAATTACAAAGTTTTATAATCTTTATTCTTTCTTGAAATTAGCAATTGATTTAAGATTGTAGGTTCTTAAAGATTATATAAATAGATTGACGACAAGACTTATTATGATTGAAGAATATTTTCTTATTTTTATTTAT